>NC_036859.1:7521065-7535429 GCF_002910315.2 Salvelinus sp. IW2-2015 | reverse complement strand
GTGTGGTTGGAAGGGTGGAGGGGGTGTGTGCTGTGTTATGGAAGGGTGGAGGGGTAGTGAGCTGTGTTTATGGAAGGGTGGAGGGGTAGTGTGGCTGTGGTTATGGAAGGGTGGAGGGGTAGTGTGTGTGTTATGAAGGGTGGAGGGTTAGATGGAGCTGTGTTATGTACAGGGTGGAGGGGGTAGTGGGCTGTGTTCTGGAAGGGTGGAGAGGGAGTGTTGCTGTTATGTAAGGGTGGAGGGGTAGTGTGGCTGTGTTTATTGTAGGGTGGAGGGGTAGTGTGCGTGTTATGGAAGGTGGAGGGGTAAGTGTGCTGGTGTTATGAAGGGTGAGGGGTAGTGAGCTGTGTTATGGAAGGGTGGAGGGGTGTGTGCTGTGTATGAGGGTGGAGGGTAGTGTGCTGTGGTTATTGGAAGGGTGGAGGGGTAGTGTGCTGTGTTATGGAGGGTGGAGGGGTAGTGTGCTGTGTTATGAAGGTGGAGGGTAGTGTGTGTGTATGGAAGGGTGGGGTGTGTGCTGTTTATGGAAGGTGGAGGGTAGTGTGCTGTGTTATGGAAGGGTGGAGGGGTAGTGTGCTGTGTTATGGAAGGGTGGAGGGGTAGTGTGCGTGTTATGGAAGGGTGGAGTAGGCCCAATAAATCGGCGTTACAGAGAACATGGACGGAATCACGGAATCCAGACATTAAAACGGATTGAACAATATTCAAAAATGTATTGAACTTAGTAGGAAATCAACAAAAGCATTTATTCGACAATTCAGTAATCTGCCAAGATTATCATAAACATTAACAAAATGCATCAGTGATTCACAGGAATGTCCCTGTCTGTGTGGTGTTTGTCTACCACTTTATGTAGCCGTTAGCGATGATGCTTATGTTTGACAATAAAGTGTGATTCTGAGGGGGAAAACCCCCCCAAAAATGGGGAAAAACTGAAACCTGGAATAACAAAACGAAGAAAATGGAATTAGGGGGGAAAAATGTAAGGAATCAGGCAAAAAATAAACGATTATATAAGGCCTACTTTTTCCTCAGTTCGAGATTTCACTGCATATCACGGCTTGGCATGTTCTTATGGCAGAGATGCTGACTGTGGAATCTCTTGTGACAGCCGTGTCATTTTCATGCCAACACACACACAGACATGCGCACAAGTGCTTTTTCATGCACACACAAGCTCACACCCACACACAGACACAGAGCCACACACTCTTTTTCTCTCTCTCTCTCTCTCTCTCTCTCTCTCTCTCTCTCTCTCTCTCTCTCTCTCTCTCTCTCTCTCTCTCTCTCTCTCTCTCTCTCTCTCGGTCAGCAGACAGGGTTTCCTCCTCACTCTACCAGTTCTCACAGAAACCTGACAGTATTCTGTATGAGTATGTAAATCCACTTAACCCTACGTGACTCCATGTGACCATAACTAGGAAGAATAACATGGTTGTGTGTGATTTAACAGTGTGAAAGAACAAACCCGACGCTGTTCTTAGGGAAACCTTCATCGCCCGGGGTCCTCCTACGTTTTACTATGTCAACATTTCTCCTCCATGCTCACTTCCATGTCTATGAATCTGAGATACGTTAGGGAAGGTTTATATGAGGTATGGTTGGTCCCATAATCATTAGTGGAGGAATGGGAAGAATGCATGAAAGAGAGAAAAAGACAGAAAGGATGTTATCTCCACAGACACGGGCTGTCATTGTAAATAGAATTTGTTCTTAAATGACTTGCCTAGTTAAATAAAGTTACAAAATCTAATGTACATGAGGTGAACCATCTCTCTCTGCATCTCTTTCGTTCTTTCTCCTCTCACTCGCTGCCCTCTCCCTTTCTCTGCAGATGACTCGGTCACCCAACAGTCGATTTTCTGCCCTAGTTTCACTTACAGCAGGCCTTTCTTTCTGCTGGGTGTGTGTGTGCGTGCGTGTGCATACGTGTGTGTTACCGCCCACAGCGCTGTTTTTGTTTGTTGAAAGAAATATTACCGAACCTACAGTACACCATGTCCTATACCTCTCCCTATAGTCTCTCTTTCAATTGTACATATTGATTATAAAGGAATCACCACACCGCGGTCATTAGTGGTCTCTGTGGATGAACTGGCATTTTATTACGATCATAAAACGAACACTGATTTTCTCTCAAATTGATTCATGTCTCTGTTCTGTGTGCACTCCCACCACACAATACTATGCAATCCAGAGCTTGTATTTATTCACAAAGTGTCTCAGAGTAGGAGTGATATAGGATCAGGTCCACCCTGTCTATATAAGCATTTTCATTATTGTCTTAAAGGCAAAACGGATCCTAGATCAGTACTCCTACTCTGAKACACTTTGTGAACACGGGCCAGCAGTGAGTGGAACACATTTGCTATGCTAGCCTGATTCAGGTCTGTATCTGTATATTTATGGCATAACAATGATAGTCAGTGGAGTCGACTGTTAGAAGATGATAGGTCGTTCAGCATCATGGACAGCTCCACAGCCACAGCTCCACATCCTATCAGAGCCCAGAGACAGGTTGTCAAGGGCAACAGCTGCTTCCCTCAGCCGTGAGAGAGAGAGTTTCAGAATAACTGTAGCTAAACACTCAGTATCAACCGCTTACCACAGTGGTCACCGGAACTGGTCCTACAGAGCTACAAGGTGTACGGGTTCCTGCATTTAGAATAGTTCATGTGAATCCCAACCAACCACAGTTGGCTGTTTTTATGAAGAGGTTTGTCACCCCGAAAGAAAATCCATTAGCATGTAAATCCTATCTGGAAATAAACACACACACATGCATGCACGCATACACACACTCGCACACACAATGCGGCTTAGGATCGAGAAGCTTCAGGAAAGAGGGGAAGATGAAAGAGAAGAATTAGAAGGAGATAATCAACCTCTCCTGGATTTATGAAGAGAGCAGTCCTCAAGCAATCAAGCTAGCTAATTAACTCTGTCTCCGACAAGCCCTATGAACTGCTATTGGTGTCTAGACACTGTTATGTAACCTATACCCTCTCCTCCGTCCATCTCTCCTTTCTCTCTTCGTCTTACACTCTGTCTCTGACTCGCTCGCTCTCTTTTTCTCTTGTTGCGTATCTCTGTCTCTTTATCTCTTCTCTCTCTCTTCTCTCTCTCTCTCTCTCTCTTCTCTCTCTCTCTCTTCTCTCTCTATGGTTGCTGTGTATTGATATTTTTTCCTTTGTCTCTGCCTCTCCTCTCTTTTGCTTTCTCTCCTTTTGCTCTCTCTCTCTCTCTCTCCTCTCCCTCCTAACCCTCCCTCCCTCGCTCCCTCTCTCTCTTTCTTCTCTCGTTCCATCCGACAGTTATCCAGCATTACAACATCACTTCTGCTTTCCCAAATAAGAGAGGCTATTCTGGGCAAGGGGGCCTTCCGAATCCCAGCTTATGTTAGACACACACACACACACACACACACACACACACACACACACACACACACACACACACACACACACACACACACCAACACACACACACACACACACACACACACACACACACACACACACACACACACACACACACACGCATGCATCATTTTGTGCCGATTTCCAAGATTTAATGGCATTTCCTGTAGTATACTGTAGTATTTACAGTTAACTATAGTAAAGGAAAACTGTAGTATTTAATGTTTTTACAGATTGCAGTATACTGTAGTATTTATGCAGACTTTACATTTTAGTCATTTAGCAGATGGGCTTATCCAGAGTAACTTACAGTAGTGAGTGCATACTGGTCCCCCATGGGAATCGAACCCACAACCGTGGCATTGCAAGCATCACGATCTACCAACTGAGCCAAACGGGACATTTATAGTAACTATAGTATGAATACTGTAGTACATGAAAACTGTAGCATATACTATAGTAATTAAGGTAGTGTGTTTGCAGACATTACTGTAGTATTTGCTATCATTTCTTATTTKATTATCTTTGACATAGAAGTGGAGGCTTTCTCATTCAGGAAACATACTGGAGAAATACTCAAATACCAAATGTTCCATAACCTGTAGGCAGTGGTGTGTATTCATAGATGCCAAGGGAAGTGAGGCTTTTCCAAAAAAAGTACCAATATWTWTWTTTTTTTAAACAGTCATTTATCTTTCGTCTCTCTGTGTTTCATGAATCTCTTTCAATTCGCAAGAGGCTTAATGTATCTATTAATGAGAAAGCATCCGAGCGAGCAAAACAGTGCCTCTCTGTCTCTCTACGTGTAGCCCATCTATCTGATGCTGTCTGGTCCAAACGAGTGACGAGTGACATTGTTGCCGCCCATTGCATTGAAGGCAAGGGAAGCCAGCGAGCATCTGGCCTCCATTGACAAAAAAGTATACARCATTTTCCAATCAGCTTTGAGCTAAACTGAGTGAGCTCAACTGTGAATGGTCCTGGCGCACCAAAAAAAAAGTGTCAAGGGAAGCCAGCTTGGATTTGGCTTCCCCCCTATCAAATCCGATTGAGAGCATATGTCATTGACAGAATTTTTTWAAATTGTTGCATCTCGTTGTGTTGTTGTCCTCCGGTGGCTAGCTAGCCAGCTAGTTAAAATTTGCCCTGTCCTAAATTAGACTACTTAATTTGGACTACTTATTTGGACTAATGATTATGACGGCGATTCTGATCCAACCATTAATTCATACATTGTTGTGCCCCTGGCCTGAGTGGATGGAAGTTCAATATGTACGATAGCCAGATGTAGAAGGCTAATGTTAACTAGCTAACATTGCCCATGAATGGAAATTAGGCTAGCGAGCAAGCATTTTAGCTAGGTAGCCTAGGACAACAAAAAATAAAAGCATGTACTGTATGATAGAGTGATGAAAGAGAGGAGGATGGCTGAGGGTGAGTCAACATGTTTTTCTACTTGCATGAACACGCACACACGCATCCAGAAATCAGGACCATGGACAGCCACATCATATTTAGCTTAAGTTGATTGGACTAAACTGTTTTTGGTATCTTTTAGTTGTCACTGTATCAGACTAAGCAGAGGTGATTTGAGGATGTTGAAATGTTGAAGTTGAAATGGTGCTGGAATAGCGGCAGCACCTGTTTTCCTTGCGACTTGCAATAACACTCTATGGTTCTAAATCAATAGTTGTTTAGTGGTCCGAACATGTAGGAAGCATTAACCTGCTTGACCAGGCTTTCGGTCATGTAACTGTTTGTTACTGTACATGCAATATGCTTTGTGAACTTAACTGGACAGATGTTGCTATCCGGTTTTGTGATAAAACAAAGGTTTGGTTGAATTTGTTCTGCCACTGTGTCTTATTGTTTTCTTTGCCTTTAGGCCTGTATATCACGGTCGCAAGGCGTATGWATTAACAGGTTATAGAGCAAACAACGCAATTACTGGCTTCCCCAGTGATTTTACCCACGCACCGCTACTGCCTGTATGTAGGTAGGACTGGCTTATGAACGGATAGGAAACAAAATATTTAGTCAATACTTGGCATGTAAGTTTCTCAATTATGGGTGGCACAAATTGCGGGTGTTTTAGCGGACTGTAGTGTTTTTGCTGACATTACTGTAGTATTTACTACAGTGTTTTTAGCGGTATACTACAACATTCAAGGATCAAGGATTACTACGGTGTGTAGTAAAGTATTCCACGGTATACTACAGTTAATTATAGAATTCTACAGTAAGTAGTGTTGTATTCTTTAGTAAACGGTCGCATTTTTTTCATGTGGGCATGGACACACACACATGGTGTGTGGCACAAACCTTGTAGCTGAAGGAATATGGGTGTGTGTGGGTTTGTGCGTGCATGCTTGCGTGTGTGCACATGCGTGTGTGTGTATTCATTCATTTCTGCCTTGTGCTTCAGTATGCCCTATTCTGTGTGTATATGTGCCTGAATTTGTCCCTCTCTCTCTCTCTGTGTGGGGGGGGGGGGGTCTGTCTCTTCTCTCTTTGGTGCTGGAACATCGAGTCCACAGTAGCAGGGCTTAGGGGAAGAGAGGAGCAGAACAGATGAATATAGGTCGATGCACTGAGCTGTTCTCCTCTCCTCTGAGCTCTTAGACTGTGATTATCTATACCTGAACACTGGAAAGACCCTGGGGAGGCAGCAGGATACATACACTGTCTAGATGCTTCCAGAGGTTACTGTAGTACAGCAACCATTCAGCCATCATGGGTCTTTATCTATGACTATGAACACCAATGGTGGATATGCGCACAAATACATCCATTAGACTGCTGCTATGAGATGAATCTAAAGAAATATCTCCCCCACAGGACCTTTGTATTTCAAGTTGAATTATATCTCCACACTGTCGGGGAACCTCACATTTCGTGTTTGCTTGACGACTCAATTCTTCCAATCCGTTGCTCTGACGTTTGAAGAAACTCCCGTCCGTGGGCGTGGCATAGCGTTTGGGTAGGAGTCTGGGAAGCCAGGCAAATTTATTGTAGATCTTTGGGCCAAATTCTAATTTGCTGTAGTCTCGTTTTCATGTTACAATCATGTTGCCCATATACTCATTAATCTCTACGTGTGGGTTACACACTCCCATTGTTCTGTGTACTATAGCCTACCCTTTCCCTGACAATGCGTGCCTGCACAAGTGAGTGTGTGAGTGTGCGCGTGTGCGCACAAAGCCACACATTGCAGCCTTATTTGTAACCTCACCATATACTCCCTTATTCTCTATCACTCCCCCTCAGGAAAGATATTCATATGAACAGATACAGTATATCCCTAACCCTGCACCTTTCTAATCTCTTTTAAAGGGAGTGTATACACCCGGGTGGAACCTTTGATCGTAGTGAGGGGTTCTCCAGGTGTCAGGGGGAATAAGTAAGAGACGCACCCCTGTGGCTGAGAGGTAAATCACCTCATCCACCGTCCATGGATGTAGTGCGGTGCTCCCACACTTTTTTCAATTTGAGAAAACACAGATAAATTCAAAATAAATTATATTTAAGTACCACTAAAATTCCATTAAAATTATAAAATGACAAATTAAATACACATGTAGGCTATAGCAGCCTATAGGTAGGTAAATGGTGGTATCTTCCCTGTCGTTCTCTCTGGCGGTGGCACGAATGATGAATAACTGTCTGTTGGCATGTGTGCAGAGGCCCGTTGGTCGGAGGCTTGACCACTTTGCCGACCACTTTGAGCGGGCCAAATCCGACGTAACAAGAACAGACAGACGTTAAACTCTACTAGGGATTGCTAAAACGTGTGACCTCAAAACATTTTGTTATGGACTTGGGGCTCTTGCAATACGCATTTGAACTCGCCCTACTGTCTGAGTGCTTAGTTTACAGAAACGTACCGCCTCTATTGCGTATGCAGACAAACTGATCACGCCAACCAGATCTAGCATCCAAATTCACCGTGTCTGCCTTGATGTTCATAAAATCCCTTAGCCCTTCTTACATCAGCTGATATCTCAAAGTGCTGTACAGAAACCCAGCCTAAAACCCCAAACAGCAAGCAATGCAGGTGTAGAAGCACAGTGGCTAGGAAAAACTCCCTAGAAAGGCCAAAACCTAGGAAGAAACCTAGAGAGGAACCAGGCTATGAGGGGTGGCCCGTCCTCTTCTGGCTGTGCCGGGTGGAGATTATAACAGAACATGGCCAAGATGTTAAAATGTTCATAAATGACCAGCATGGTCAAATAATAATAATCACAGTAGTTGTCGAGGGTGCAACAAGTCTGCACCTCAGGAGTAAATGTCAGTTGGCTTTTCATAGCCGATCATTAAGAGTATCTCTACCACTCCTGCTGTCTCTAGAGAGTTGAAAACAGCAGGTCTGGGACAGGTAGCACGTCCGGTGAACAGGTCAGGGTTCCATAGCCGCAGGCAGAACAGTTGAACCTGGAGCAGCAGCACGGCCAGGTGGACTGGGGACAGCAAGGAGTCATCATGCCAGGTAGTCCTGAGGCATGGTCCTAGGGCTCAGGTCCTCCGAGAGAGAGAAAGAAAGAGAGAAATAGAGAATTAGAGAGAGCATACTTAAATTCACACAGGACACGGATAAGACAGGAGAAGTACTCCAGATATAACAGACTGACCCTAGCTCCCCGACACATAAACTACTGCAGCATAAATACTGGAGGCTGAGACAGGAGGAGTCAGGAGACACTTTGGCCCCATCCGATGATACCGCTGGACAGGGCCAAACAGGCAGGATATAACCCCACCCACTTTGCCAAAGCACAGCCCCCACACCACTAGAGGGATTTCTTCAACCACCAACTTACCATCCTGAGACAAGGCCGAGTATAGCCCACAAAGATCTCCGCCACGGCACAACCCAAGGGGGGGGGCGCCAACCCAGACAGGAAGATCACGTCAGTGACTCAACCCACTCAAGTGACGCACCCCTCCTAGGGACGGCATGGAACAAAAATCTCCACGGACCCTTCTTGCGCAGTTGAACCCAGAACGATATGTGACCACTTGGTTATGGTGTTGTCCTTTCAGCACCATGATTCAAAGGGCGCTCAAATCGCTTCAAATAATCCACATCCAGATGTTGTATCCGCCTAATAGTCCTACTCATCACTTACTAATGTTTTTACAAATAGTCGATTAGCACTTCTCACAATGGTGCTCGTTTAGTAAAGTTAGAGCACAGCGGAATCAATTTCTCACAAGATACATAGGCACATAGGCTAATGAATAATTCGTATTTCACATAACAGACCCAGATATAATAACACATTATAGKCCTACTGTAGCATAGTAGGCCTATAATATGTTACACCAAAAACACCTCCGCAGTCATTTCTTATCTGAAGCTGAATAATCACATTTATTTCGTCATGCGGCCAAAGGTCAACAGCGCGCACTGAAGGCTATGCTTTGATTGAAACCAAATAGACCTACAAGAAAGGCTATTAGTTCGCATACAGTATGGACATTTCACGGGTAAAACGTGAAGAATCGTCATGTATGATTGAAAGTGATAATGGCCTATTTTGGTGTTTGAGGGTATTAAAAATAGAACGTTTACGATGTTAAAAATAGAACACAGAAGACGCGTGGGCATAGGCAGACGGTGCAATTGGAGGATGCATTTTATGCACCTATTTTATAATGATATTTAATCTGTCAGTACAAACTTTGATTGAGTAATGATAACATAATTTTTTWTTTTTTAATKGCACTCCCTCACCCCAAAAAAATAGCACCACACCACTGACACCATCCATGTCAAAAATGATGAGATGCGTGTGTATGAACGCAGCTATCTCTGTGTTGAATATAGTTGTACTTGATTCATTCGCTTGGGGAAATGATTGGTTACAATGTGACATTAAAAACATTGCCTTCAGAAATCATTCACATCTGTTGACTGTTTCCACATGTTGTGTTACAGCCTGATTTTAAAAAGGATTAAACGGAGATGCTGTGTCACCGAGCTACACACAATACCCCATAATGTCAAAGTGGAATTATGTTTTTAGAAATTATTACAAATTAATCAAAAATGAAAAGTTTAAAGGTCTTGAGTCAATAAATATTACTTTTTTTTCTTTTCTTTTTTTTTTACAATCGCTAGGACCCATTTCTCAATACTTTCACTTTTTCAAAACTCTTCACACAGTGAACACAACAGCAGTCTATGTGGGCTAAACTGTGAATCATTTTTCATTGCTTTGGCACAAAATGCTGTAACGGCAGCCTTCCTCCTCTTCAAGAGAAGAGAAGGTGTAGCAGGGATCGGACCAACACGCAGCGTAGCCAGTGCTCAACATGTTTAATAGACGAAAACAGTGAACACTTAACAATTACAAAATGTGGCAAACCGATACAGTCCTAGCTGTTGCAGAGAAAACACAAAGACAGGAAACAACCACCCACAATCCCCAACACAAAACAAGCCACCTAAATATGATTCCCAATCAGAGACAACACAAAACACCTGCTTCTGATTGAGAACCATATTAGGCCAAACATAGAAACAGACAAACTAGACACACAACATAGAATGCCCACCCAGCTCACGTCCTGACCAACACTAAAACAAGCAAAACACACAAGAACTATGGTCAGAACGTGACAAATGCATTCAATGACTACATCAAATGAAATTGTATTAGCCCCCAACCAACAATGCAGTTTCAAAAAATATGGACAAGAAAAAGAGATAAAAGTAACAAGTAATTAAAGAGTAGCAGTAAAACAACAATAGCGAGACTATATACAGSGGGGCACCGGTACAGAGTCAATGTGCGAGGGCACCGGTTAGTTGAGGTAGTATGTACATATAGGTAGAGATATTGAGGTCCCTATGCATACACTGTAGATGATAGCAACAGACATCTGTCAAATTTCATGAATTATTTTCTCACTCAGACACAACCACCACCAAATGTACCTACAGGCCAATTTGCACATGTTTACATACACTTTTCAAAACTGTTACACTTAAGTTCAAAACCTAACATAACACAAAATTGAATAAGACAGCAGCAATTTGCTACATTTCTACAGTAATATGTATTGAAATATATTCAAAATCTAAAAAATGAAATACTATCAAAACAATTACACAAACCACAGCTGATTCCCATTGTAGCTGAACACCTACCCAGGTGTTGGTCTTTCAATGACATTACCATCTATACAAAAGGGGACACCTTAGGAATAATGCTGTACTGTAATGTAAACACGGACCCAGCCAGAGATAGAGAAGTGGCTGACAGAGGAAGAAGAGTGGCTGGGAGAGGGAGAGGGAGAGGAGTACGTACGCGTGGTGGAAGAAGACTGAGAGGAAGATCAAGAGCTGTAGTCTCAGATGAGATTAGGGCTGCTATAATTGATCATGTAATAAATCATGGTCTATCAACGAGAGAGGCTGGTCTGAGAGTGCAGCCAAATCTGCAACGCTCAACAGTGGCAYCTATTGTGAGAAATTTCTGGCAAAACAGGTAAGATGTGCATTCTGCAAGGACATCTGACTGAACTGCACATTACAGAAGTAAATTGAGCAAAGCCTCCAAACCCATTTGTGTGTAATTGTAATTGTATTTCTGCTTAGAACCCAACGGTTACCTCCCGCAGGCGGGAGAGGTAGGATTTTCACTGCTGTGCAGGAAGCTGCAATCGTTGATATGGTCATCAGAAACAATGGCATAAAACTCACAGAGATTCGGGACAGAGTGTTGGCAGACAACATTACATTTTGAAATATTCACAATGTAAGCATAACAACTATTTCTAGAGTCCTGAAACAACATCAAGTCAGAATGAAGCAGTTGTACACTGTCCCCTTTGAGAGGAACTCTGAATGAGTCAAGCAACTCAGGATCAATATGTCCAGGAAAGATGACTATAAAATACAGAACTGGTTTTGAACAGAACCAAACAGGGCAGAGGCACATAATGGCATGTTTTTAGGTATAATGTAAACTACCGTAATAGCCTAACTCATGTTTCCTTGTGGATTTATTTGAGAGAATCATGGAGATTGAAGCCAGGCAAACACCCAACATATTCATCTTTGTGGATGAGGCTGGTTTCAACTTGGCCAAAACATGGCAGCGAGGAAGGAATGTGATAGGGAAAAGAGCCACAGTGGATGTCCCGGGCCAGAGGGGTGCCAACATCACAATGTGTGCAGCAATATCCTCWGRTGGACTGCTGTTACACAAACCGCTAATTGRGCCATACAACACMGAGSGTCTCATTTCATTCCTGGATGACCTCTATGGAAGGGTTGTGCCAGGTGAGGAAAGGGTTGCAGTGAGGCGAAATCAGCTAACGTTTGTAATTGTATGGAACAATGTGGCATTTCACCAGTCCCGTGCAGTCACAGAGTGGTTTGCAGCCCATCCCAGGATGGTGTCACTTTTCTTCCCACCTTACTCTCCATTCCTCAACCCCATAGAGGAATTATTTTCCTCATGGAGGTGGAAGGTTTATGACCACCATCCACATGATCAAATGTCMCTCCTGGAYGCAATGMATGCTGGATGCCTGGACATATCTGCAGAAGATTGCCAGGGATGGAYCAGGCATGCCAAAAGRTTCTTTCCTAGGTGTATTGCCCAAGATGACATAAGATGTGATGTGGATGAGAACCTGTGGCCAAATGCAGAAGACAGGGTTGACTAGCATTGCTACTGTATCTGTATCGGTAGATTGTGTATATACAAATTCTTGTATTTTGGAATCACTCTACCAAAAAATTACAAAAATATTGAAGCATATTGCATCATGTCTAATTCATTCCTGTAACATATRCTGCAGTGAATTCTAAACAGTAGAGAGGTGTCATTCTTGTTTTGGAAGGACATTTTACATTAGAAAACATTGTGTAATGCTACCTGTTGTTAGTGTTTTTTTAGGTCATTGTTTTATGAGTGACAAAGTGTGCTTGTTGGGTGACAACCTTTGCTAGTGTTATGGAAGAATGAGTTGATTTGAGACATGTATGAAGTGTTTTGGTAGTTTTAGTGCATTTTGGATGTGAAATTAACTGCTGTGCCAAGCTGAAAGTTGGTTAGGAGAACTGTGTGAAGAGTTTTGAAAAAGTGACCTAAGTATTGAGAAATGGGTCCTAGCGATTGTAAAAAAAAAAAACTGTAAACCCCTTTGTTGTGGCAAGTTCAGGAGTAATAGTTTTATTAATGAGTCACATAATAAGTTGCATGAAATCATTCTGTGTGCAAAAATTATATTTAACATTCTTTTTTTATGACTACCTCATCTCTGTATCCAATGCATACAATTATCTATAAGGTCCCTCAGTCTAGCAGTAAATCTCAAACACAGATTCAACCACAAAGACCAAGGAAGTTTTTCAAAGCCTCGTAAAGAAGGGCACTTATTGGTAGACGAGTATAACAAAAACAGACATGGAATATCCCTTTGAGGATGGTAAAGTTATTAATTACACTTTGGATGGTGCATCAATACACCCAGTCACTACGAAGATACTGGCGTCCTCCTAACTCAGTTGCCGGAGAGGAAGGAAATCGCTCAGGGATTTCAACGAGGCCAATGGTTACTTTAAAGCGGTTACAGAGTTTAATGGCTATGATAGGAGAAAACTGAGGCTGGGTCAACAACATTGTAGTTACTCCACAATACTGAACTAAATGACAGAGGGAAAAGAAGGAAGACTGTACATAATACAAATATTCCCAAATATGCATGCTGTTAGCAAAAAGGCACTAAAGTAAAACTGCCAAAAATATGGCGAAAAATTTACTTTTTGTCCTGAATCAAATCAAAATCAAATCAAATTGTATTTGTCACATGCGCCGAATACAGCCGAAGATGTAGAACTTACAGTGAAATACAGTTTTAAGAAAAAAGGGGAAAAAAGTGTTAAGAAAGTACTTTCTAAAGTAAACTGAAGTAAAAAAATAAATAAAATAACAATTAAAAATTAAAAATGTAAAAATGTAAAATGTAAAAATAACAAATAATTAAGGAGCAACAATAAAATAAACAGTAGCGTGGCTATATACAGGGGGTACCGGTACAGAGTCAATGTGCGGGGGCACAGGTTTGTCAAGGTAATTGAGGTAATATGTACATGTAGGTAGAGGTAAAGTGACGATGCATGGATAATAAACAGAGAGTAGCAGCAGTGTAAAAATGTTGCAATGGAAAGCATTATGTTTGGGGTAAATCCAACACAACACATCACTGAGTACCACTCATTATATTTTCTAGCATGGTGGTGGCTGCATCAATGTTGTGGGTATGCTTGTCATCGGCAAGGACTAGGGAGTTTTTTGTATAAAAAGAAACGGAATAGAACTAAGCACAGGCAAAATCCTAGAGGAAAACCTGGTTCAGTCTGCTTTCCAACAGACACTGGGAGACAAATTCACCTTTCAGCAGGACAATAACCTAAAACACAAGGCGAAATATACACTGGAGTTGTTTACCAAGAGGACGTTTAATGTTCCTAAGTGGCCTACTTACAGTTTTGACTTAAAATCATCTTGAAGATCTATGGCAAGACTTAGAAATGGCTGTCTAGCAATGATCAACAACCAACTTAATTTAAAAAAGAATGATGTGCAAATATTGTACAATCCAGGTGTGTAAAGCTTTTAGAGACTTACCCAGAAAAACTCACAGCTGTAATCGCTGGTTAAGGTGATTCTAACATGTATTGACTCAGGGGTATGATTACYTATGTAAATTAGATATTTCTGTATTTCATTTTCAATAAATTAGCAAAAATGTCTTAAAACATGTTTTCACTTCATCATTATTGTAACGGGTGTCGTCGTCGGAAGAGACCAAGGCGCAGCGTTCTTTGAGTTCCACATAATTTAATAACGAAGTGAAACTTAGAAAGGACTAAACCATAAAGAATAACAACAACCGAACAGCTTCGATGTGCAAACTCCCTGCACAC
>NC_036859.1:7512199-7517014 GCF_002910315.2 Salvelinus sp. IW2-2015 | reverse complement strand
CAAACAAAGAACAAGATCCCACACAGAAGGAGGGAAAAGGGCTGCCTAAGTATGATCCCCAATCAGAGACAACGATAGACAGCTGCCTCTGATTGGGAACCACACTCGGCCAGAAAAAAAGAAATACAAAACCTAGAAATAAAGAACATAGAATGCCCACCCAAATCACACCCTGACCAAACCAAATAGAGACATAAAAGGCTCTCTAAGGTCAGGGCGTGACAATTATGGGGTGTTGTGTGTAGATGGGTGAGAAGAAAAAACTATTGAATCCATTTTGAATTCACACTGTAATACAACAAAGTGGAGTAAGTCAAAGGGTACGAATACTTTCCCGAAGGCACTGTATCGTATATGTAAAGTTCTAGTATGCATTAAAATGTGAGCATAACACCAGATGGAAGGGAATAGGAAATTCCATAGGATTCGGCTGTGTATCAGTACCGCATAGGCCTTTGATGGTTGTTTTACATCATGTGTGCCAATATCATCCAGAGAACTACTTACAATAGTGATATGAACATTATCACAGCAAAGGCACCTGTTTTGCATGTACAACTTGTCCTCCACCAACACAAAGTCACTTTTAACTTGTTTCATAGCTTTCTAACTTATTTTACCCAAGAAGTTCAAATGTTATGATAATACCCGGAGGCTGCAGACAGACTGCTGTTGCTCCACACCGTCAGAGAGATGGAGGGCAAGGTGTTTACTGCTACACCACCGTCCTTAGATACAACCAGCCTAAGGCATCGTACACACACATACGTGCACAGTAACACACGTACACAAACACGCGTGCACAGTAACACACGTACACAAACACGCGTGCGTGTACACGCGCACACACACATACGCATACACACGCGCGCAAACACACACACACACACACACACACACACAAACACACACACAGTATCCCCATCTCTCTTTGATGTCTCCCCACACCCCATACACACTTCAAACACTAAAACACCTTTGAACCTAGGAGAAATTTATGGAAATGGTCAGTAATGGCATTTGGAGTGGGAGTGAAGTTTGTTGCTTTTAAGACATCTAAGCAAGCACCGTCTGCAACTCAAATTTCTGATGTTTTTCGTTACTTTTCATAATGATTTTTCAGATGTTTTGCCTGATTTTGTTTGGCAGAGAATTTGACGCATAGGTTCTGATTTAGCACAAGCTAGTCCTTATTATTCAGTACATGAGTATCCATGTCCATCATGACAGCACCTAACTGCCTTGCCCGCCTGTACTGAACGCATGCATTAGTCCACTGAGCAGAAGCCTAGGCGTTTGCTCTGGGAGCTAACAGAGACAGAGAATCTCAACTGCATTTCCTTGTTCTCTCCTGATTCCATTAGACGAAAAGGTCAGAGGGGAGGGACCTCTGACCTTATCATCCAATGGATTTTGAGAAGGAGGTGAGGATAGAGGACGCAAGTAATCAAGGAAATGCAGTTGAGATTCTCCCAAGCTTACTCATCACACTAGTTTGGCCAATAGTTACACTTAATACCAGACCAGATATTGTAGGAGAGATGAGAGAGTGAGAGATTCATGGTGGTTAGGCCTTTGGAAGCTCCTCTTCTCCTCTCTTCTGCTCCGGTTACGTTCCCTCTCTGCTCCATCGCTATCAGTTCTCCCAGGCCTTTGGAACAGGGACTCATCTCCCTGGCCTCAGCACTGATACCAGATGGCCCTAAGCCCTGTGTGGAGATGAAAGCACACAGACATACACACGCAAGACACACACACACACACACATACCACAACATACACAGTCACACGCTGAGACCGAATGTGCCAACACTAAATGAGATGCTAGAGTCTGAGATGGGAGATTGGAGTTGCTAAGTGTGCACTGCTACTGCGGGGGTGGGGGAAGATAAAAGAGGTTGGGGGAGAGAGAGCGGTGTGTGTGTGGGAAGGGGAGGCTTTGTAAGGAAAGGGAAGAGGGGTGATGTGATATGAGCGAGGCTGGAAAATGGAAGATCTCACTCGAATTGTGCTTTTGGGGTCAGCAGTTGTGTGTGTGTGTGTGTGTGTGTGGTGTGTGTGTGTGTGTGTGTGTGTGTGTGTGTGTGTGTGTGTGTGTGTGGTGTGTGTGTGTGTGTGTGTGTGTGTGTGTGTGTGTGTGTGTGTGTGTGTGTGTGTGTGTGTGTCAGTGTGGAGCTAGGGGAGGGGTGAGAGGATGATCTGACTTGAATTGTGCGTATGAATCTTTAATCCTGTTCTCTACACTCGTCTGATGCTCTCTGATGCGCTCTGAGCTCTGGTGGGGGAGAGGAGCATTTCACAGTCTGTTTTTAGTTTCTAGGACAGAGCAGATGAGAACACACACACACTTGCCTACACGCACGCACACACACGCATGCACGCACGCACGCACGCATTTATGCACACACACCACACACACACACACACACACACACACACACACACACACCAGACACACACACACACACACACACACCACACACACACACACACACACACACCACACACACACACACAACACACACACACACACACACACACACACACACACACACACACACACACACACACGGCCCTGAGCCCCTAGGCCAGGATTTACTAGTAAAGCGTTTAATGAATGAATTGATGAGAAGCAGCTAATGATTGCAGTGGATGACGAGGGGCATTATCCTATCTACCGCATATGTTTATGATAGAGAGAGAGAAAGGGATGCAGGGAAATAGAGAAAGTCAGGGATAGAGGAAGAGAGGGAGAGAAGAGAGTATGGGATAAATAGAAGAGTGATATAGAGAAAGAAGTGACCAATACAGATTGGCAATAACGCTGTAGAAGAGTCTAGGCTCCAGTAGCTCTCTACTCTCATCTAATCACTCTTGCCCCATAGACCCTCCGTGTGATTTACATTACTGATGCAACGCCTTGCTCTGGGTGTATTTGTGTGTTTCACACTCCTGATGCAACACTTGCCACAACCAGCGTATGTGTGTGTCAATTTCTCTTCTGTCTTCGGTTTGTGAATATTACTTATCGTTTGTCTGATTTATGTGTTCAGTGAAGTCAGCAGGCGTGCTGATCGCAGCAGTGGAGTGAGGGGGCGGATGATGTCACACTATTGGTGTGTGTGTGTTTGTGTGTGTGTTGAGCTTGTCGCGCTTCAAACTTTAATGTGCCAGCCCACCACTTTCTGTTGGTCTGATAACACGGATCCCTGAAGTCATCAAAAAAACCAAAGCACAGCAGGCCTCCGCTTTCATGTCGCCTTATTCAGAACCCTACCACACACACACAAACACCAACTCCCACCGCCCCTTTTACCACACACACATAGCCCTCACCCCTTCCGACCCCCAAACCACACACGTGTCTGCCCCCCCGCACATGACAAAGGCTCTAGGCTAATGTTGGGTTATCCACTGATTAAATATGAAAGTAAATTCATGTATGTGTGCCTAGTCCTCTGCATTGTGTGTATGCATATGTGGGTTAGTATGTGTGTATCAAAGCAGGCTATGTACAGTCCTTAGCCTATAGCCCAGTTACGGTATGAACCTTTACACAGAGCTGTCTTGGCAGAGACAACTCTGGGTTCTGCTGGGATAGAGCAAACGCTCACAGACACACACACACACACACATACACAAACATACACAGTCACACGCTGAGACCGAATGTGCCAACACTAAATGAGATGCTAGAGTCTGAGATGGGAGATTGGAGTTAGCTAAGTGTGCACTGCTACTGCGGGGGTGGGGGAAGATAAAAAGAGGTTGGGGGAGAGAGAGCGGTGTGTGTGTGGGAAGGGGGAGGCTTTGTAAGGAAAGGGAAGAGGGGTGATGTGAATATGAGCGAGGCTGGAAAATGGAAGATCTCACTCGAATTGTGCTTTTGGGGTCAGCAGTGTGTGTGTGTGTGTGTGTGTGTGTGTGTGCTGTCTCTTATACACATCTAGATGTACACACACACAAACACACACACAGTATCCCCATCTCTCTTTGATGTCTCCCCCACACCCCATACACACTTCAAACACTAAAACACCTTTGAACCTAGGAGAAATTTATGGAAATGGTCAGTAATGGCATTTGGAGTGGGAGTGAAGTTTGTTGCTTTTAAGACATCTAAGCAAGCACCGTCTGCAACTCAAATTTCTGATGTTTTTCGTTACTTTTCATAATGATTTTTCAGATGTTTTGCCTGATTTTGTTTGGCAGAGAATTTGACGCATAGGTTCTGATTTAGCACAAGCTAGTCCTTAATTATTCAGTACATGAGTATCCATGTCCATCATGACAGCACCTAACTGCCTTGCCCGCCTGTACTGAACGCATGCATTAGTCCACTGAGCAGAAGCCTAGGCGTTTGCTCTGGGAGCTAACAGAGACAGAGAATCTCAACTGCATTTCCTTGTTCCTCTCCTGATTCCCATTAGACGAAAAGGTCAGAGGGGAGGGACCTCTGACCTTATCATCCAATGGATTTTGAGAAGGAGGTGAGGATAGAGGACGCAAGTAATCAAGGAAATGCAGTTGAGATTCTCCCAAGCTTACTCATCACACTAGTTTGGCCAATAGTTACACTTAATACCAGACCCAGATATTGTAGGAGAGATGAGAGAGATGAGAGATTCATGGTGGTTAGGCCTTTGGAAGCTCCTCTTCTCCTCTCTTCTGCTCCGGTTACGTTCCCTCTCTGCTCCATCGCTATCAGTTTCTCCCAGGCCTTTGGAACAGGGACTCATCTCCCTGGCCTCAGCACTGATACCAGATGGCCCTAAGCCCTGTGTGGAGATGAAAGCACACAGACATACACACGCA
>NC_036859.1:7481466-7505542 GCF_002910315.2 Salvelinus sp. IW2-2015 | reverse complement strand
CACCAGCAGACACACACACCAACACACAATACACAAACATACACAGTCACACGCTGAGACCGAATGTGCCAACACTAAATGAGATGCTAGAGTCTGAGAACATGTTCGTAAAAGATTGACAGCGAAGAAAGCCCACCGATGGTAAGCCAATGACTTACTAAGGACACACACACACACACACACACACACACACACACACACACACACACACACACACGGCCCTGAGCCCCTAGGGCCAGGATTTACTAGTAAAGCGTTTAATGAATGAATTGATGAGAAGCAGCTAATGATTGCAGTGGAGTGACGAGGGGCATTATCCTATCTACCGCATATGTTTATGATAGAGAGAGAGAAAGGGATGCAGGGAAATAGAGAAAGTCAGGGATAGAGGAAGAGAGGGAGAGAAAGAGAGTATGGGATAAATAGAAGAGTGATATAGAGAAAGAAGTGACCAATACAGATAGAGATATTACCACAAAGCGAGAGAGAGATAGAGAGTGAAAGTGGAAGAGAGAGAAACTAATTCTCCTATAGAGTTTGGCAATAACGCTGTAGAAGAGTCTAGGCTCCAGTAGCTCTCTACTCTCATCTAATCACTCTTGCCCCCATAGACCCTCCGTGTGATTTACATTACTGATGCAACGCCTTGCTCTGGGTGTATTTGTGTGTTTCACACTCCTGATGCAACACTTGCCACAACCAGCGTATGTGTGTGTCAATTTCTCTCTCTGTCTTCGGTTTGTGAATATTTACTTATCGGTTTGTCTGATTTATGTGTTCAGTGAAGTCAGCAGGCGTGCTGATCGCAGCAGTGGAGTGAGGGGGCGGATGATGTCACACTATTGTGTGTGTGTGTGTTTGTGTGTGTGTGAGCTTGTTCGCGCTTCAAACTTTAATGTGCCAGCCCACCACTTTCTGTTGGTCTGATAACACGGATCCCTGAAGTCATCAAAAAAACACAAAGCACAGCAGGCCTCCGCTTTCATGTCGCCTTATTCAGAACCCTACCACACACACACACACACCAACTCCCACCGCCCCCTTTTACCACACACACATAGCCCTCACCCCTTCCGACCCCCAACACACACACGTGTCTGCCACCCCCGCACATGACAAAGGCTCTAGGCCTAATGTTGGGTTTATCCACTGATTAAATATGAAAGTAAATTCATGTATGTGTGCCTAGTCCTCTGCATTGTGTGTATGCATATGTGGGGTTAGTATGTGTGTATCAAAGCAGGCTATGGTACAGTCCTCTAGCCTATAGCCCAGTTACGGTATGAACCTTTACACAGAGCTGTCTTGGCAGAGACAACTCTGGGTTCTGCTGGGATAGAGCAAACGCTCACTCCTTCTCCTTCACTCTGGTAGTTTCCTCTCCTTCCTTCTCCTAGTCTCATTTCCTTCTCTCTCTTCATTTCTCATGTCCTTGTTGACAGTACAGACTACAGTATTTTTGGGCTGTGCCTCTGACCATACGGCGCTTCCTCTTGTCCCTCCAGAGGACAGGAAGCTGTTTGTGGGGATGCTGAACAAGCAGCAGACAGAGGAGGATGTGTACCGCCTATTTGAGCCCTACGGCGCCATCGATGAGTGCACCGTACTAAGAGGTCCTGACGGAAACAGCAAAGGTATATGAACCTTTCTTTCTTATTCTCTATTACTTTATCGCTTTCAAACACACTTGTAGGGGATACTCTAGTAGATTCCATGGCATTCGCTAGGGTTGTTGGGTTGAATATGCACAAAAGGACGAAATACTTTCTCTTCATCCATCATTCTAGCAACATTTTGTAGTCAGTCTGACACCAATCTTATTGATAGACTCGGATGATCTGCCGATGTATTCCAGGACAGAAACGTTTTACATATTCCATTTTCTGTCTGTCTCATACCTGTCTCTCTCATGTCACAATGATGTTGTTCTGCCTGTATACACACACGCACACACACACACACACACACACACACACACACACACACACACACACACACAACACACACACACACACACACACACACACACACACACACACACACACACACACACACACACACACACCACACACACACACACACACACACACACACAACAACACACACACACACACACACACACACACACACACACACACATTCTCCCGATGTGTCATACCTGCATCTCCCAGGTCAGAGTGATGTTCCGTCTGTGTGACAGCTGACACAATGGCTTGACTCTGCAGTGACAGAAGTCATTTCACACACCACACTGAGATATATACCTGACAGGCATCGCATGAGAGCACACACACACTGGTCACATACCACAGCAATATTCTAGTCAGGACTGTGTGAAGACACTATCGCTCAAAGAAGCGAAAAATGTGAGTGAGGAAAAGAAAAGAGTGTGAATACTACATTCGTTTTGAGAGGAAAGCGAGACAGCTATACAGACTCTCTCAACTTCATTCTCTCTCAATTCAATTCAATTCAAGGGGCTTAATTGGAATGGAAAACATATGTTAACATTGCCACAGCAAGTGAAGTAGTTATAATATACAAAAGTGAAATAAACAATAAAAATGAACAGTAAACATTACACTCACAGAAGTTCCAAAATAATATAGACATTACAAATGTCACACTATGTATATATTATGTATATATTATGTATATATACAGTGTTGTAACGATGTGCAATTTCTCCACCCCATCTCTCTCCCTCCCACTAACCCCTCTGTCTTTCTCTGTCCCTCTCTCTCTCTTGCTCTCTCTCTTTCTTTCTTTCTCTCTCGCGTTCTCGTTCTCGCTCTCTCTCTCTCTTTCTCTCTCAATTCAAAGAGCTTTATTGGCATGGGAAACACATGTTTTCATTGCCAAAGCAAGTTAAATATAAAATAAATCAAAGTGAAATGAACAATAACAAAAAGAACAGTATTACACTCACAAAGTTACAAAGGAAGAGAGATATTTCAAATGTCATATTATGGCTATATACTGTACAGTGTTATAATGATGTGCAAAGAGTTAAAGTACAAAAGGGCAATAGGTCATAAATCTAGCTGCTGTGATGACACACTGTGGTATTTCACTCAATAGATATGGGAGTTAAAGAAAATTGGATTTGTTTTAGAATTCTTTGTGGGTCTGTGTAATCTGAGGGAAATATGTSTCTCTAATATGGTCATACAGTGCCTGGCAAAAGTATTCACCCTCCTTGGCGTTTTTCCTATTTTGTTGCGTTACAACCTGTAATTTAAAATAATTTTTATTTGGATGTCATGTAATGGACATACACAAAATAGTCCAAATTGGTGAAGTGAAATTTAAAAAATGACTTGTTTAAAAAAAGAAAAGAAAAAGAAAAGTGGTGGGTGAATATAGTATGTGTATAGTGTATGTATTCACCCCCTTTGCTATGAAGCCCCTAAATAAGACCTGGTGCAAGCAATTACCTTCTGAAGTCACATAATTAGATCAATAAAGTCCACCTGTGTGCAATCTAAGTGTCACATGATCTGACACATGGTCTCAGTATATATACACCTGTTTTGAAAGACCCRGAGTCTGCAACACCGCTAAGCAAGGGGCACCAACAAGCAAGCGGCCTATGAAGACCAAGGAGCTCTCCAAACAGGTCAGGGAAAAAGTTGTGGAGAAGTACAGATCAGGGTTTGAACATCCCACGGAGCAACATTAAATCCATTATTAAAAAATTGAAAGAATATGGCACCACAATAAACCTGTCAAGAGAGGGCCGCCCACCAAAACTCACCGACCAGGCAAAGAGGCAACAAARAGACCAAAGATAACCCTGAAGGAGCTGCAAAGCTCCACAGCTGAGATTGGAGTATCTGTCCATAGGACCACTTTAAGCTGTACACTCCACAGAGCTGGGCTTAACGGAAGAGTGGCCAGAAAAAAGCCATTGCTTAAAGAAAAAAATAAGCAAACATGTTTGGTGTTCACCAAAAGGCATGTGGGGGACTCCCCAAACATATGGAAGAAGGTACTCTGGTCATATGAGACTAAAATTGAGCTATGAAAAAGCTATGTCTGGCACAAACCCAACACCTCCCATCACCCCGAGAACAGCAGGGACTGAGAAACTGGTCAGAATTGAAGGAATGATGGATGGCGCTAAATACAGGGAMATTTTTGAGGGAAACCTGTTTCAGTCTTCCAGAGATTTGAGACTGGGACRGAGGTTCACCTTCCAGCAGGACAAGACCCTAAGCATACTGCTAAAGCAACACTTGAGTGGTTTAAGGGGAAACATTTAAATGTCTTGGAATGGCCTAGTCAAAGCCCAGACCTAAATCCAATTGAGAATCTGTGGTATGACTTAAAGCTTGCTGTACACCAGCAGAACCCATCCAACTTGAGGGATCTGAAGCAGTTTTGCCTTGAAGAATGGGCAAAAGTCCCAGTGGCTAGATGTGCCAAGCTTATAGAGACATACCCCAAGAGACTTACAGCTGTAATTGCTACAAAAGGTGGCTCTACAAAGTATTGACTTTGGGGGGGTGAATAGTTATGCACGCTCAAGTTCMGTTTTTTTGTCTTATTTCTTGTTTGTTTCACAAAAAAAATTATTTTGCATCTTCCAAGTGGTAGGCATGTTGTGTAAATCAAATGATACAAACCCCCCMAAAAAATCTATTTTAATTCCAGGTTTTAAGGTGACAAATTAGGAAAATATGAAGGGGGGTGAATACTTTCACAAGCCACTGTACATTTGGCAGGAGGTTAGGAAGTGCAGGCTTAGATTCCACCTCATTTTCTGTGCGGTGTGCGCATAGCCTGTCTTCTCTTGAGAGCCAGGTCGGAGGCCTCTCTCAATAGCAAGGCTATGCTCACTGAGTCTGTACATAATCAAAGCTTTCCTTAATTTTTTGTCAGTCACAGTGGTCAGGTATTCAAATAGAATTTTAGTTTGCTCTGTTTTTTGTTAATACTTTCCAATGTGTCAAATAATTATATTTTTGTTTTCTCATGATTTGGTTGGGTCTAATTATGTTGCTGTCCTGGGGCTCTGTTTGTGTTTGTGAACAGAGCCCCAGGACTAGCTTGCTTAGGGGACTCCTGTCCAGGTTCATCTCTTTGTAGGTGATGGCTTTGCTATGGAAGGTTTGGGAATCGTTTCCTTTTAGGTGGTTGTAGAATTTATTGGCTCTTTTGTGGATTTTGATAATTAGCGAGTATCGGCCTAATTCTGCTCTGTAAGCATTATTTGGTGTTTTACATTGTACACAGATGATATTTTTGCAGAATTCTGCATGCAGTCTCAATTTGGTGTTTGTCCCATTTTGTGAATTCTTGGTTGGTGAGCAGACCCCAAAACAATGGGCAATGCGTTCTATAACTGATTTAATTATTTTTTGCCAGATCCTAATTGGTATGTCAAATTTGATGTTCCTTTTGATGGCATAGAAGGCCCTTCTTGCTTTCTATCTCAGATCGTTCACAGCTTTGTGGAAGTTACAAGCCGGGGTATGTATCGTTTTTTGTGTGCTCTAGGGCAACAGTGTCTAGATGGAATTTGTATTTGTCATCCTGGCAGTTGGACCTTTTTTGGAAAACAATTATTTTGTCTTGCTGAGATTTACTGTCAGGGCCCAGGTCTGACAGAATTTGTGCAGAAGATCTAGGTGCTGCTGTAGGCTGTCCTTGGTTGGGGACAGAAGCACCAGATCATCAGAAATCAGTAGACATTTGACTTCAGATTCTAGTAGGAYGAGGCCGGGTGCTGCAGACTGTTCTAGTGTCCTGCCAATTCGTTGATATATATGTTGAAGAGGGTGGAACTCAAGCTGCATCCCTGTCTCACCCCATGTTCCTGTGGAAAGAAATGTGTGTGTTTTTTGCCAATTTTAACTGCAAACTTGTAGTTTTTGTACATGGATTTTATAATGTCATATGTTTTTGCCCCAACACCGCTTTCCATCTATTTGTAAAGCAGACCCTCATGCCAAATTGAGTCAAAAGCTTTTTTGAAATTTACAAAGCATGAGAAGACTTTGCCTTTGTTTTGGTTTGTTTGTTTGTCAATTAGGGAGCGCAGGGTGAATACGAGGTCTATCGTATGGTCATTTGGTAAAAAGCCAATTTGACATTTGCTCAGTACATTGTTGTCACTGAGGAAATGTACGAGTCTGCTGTTAATGATAATGCAGAGGATTTTCCCAAGGTTGCTGTTGACGCGTATCCCACGGTAGTTATTTGGGTCAAATTTGTCTCCACTTTTATGGATTGGGGTGATCACTCCTTGGTTCCAAATATTGGGGAAGATGCCAGAGTTGAGGATGAAAAAAGTTTTTAAAAGTATAGCCAATTGGAATTTGTGGTCTGTAYATTTTATCATTTAATTTAGGATACCATCAATACCACACGCCTTTTTGGGTTGGAGGGTTTGTATTTTGTCCTGTAGTTCATTCAAGGTAATTGGAGAATCCAGTGAGTTKTGGTAGTCTTTAATAGTYGGTTCTAAGATTATCATTTGATCATGTATATRTTTTTGCTGTTTGTTCTTTGTTATGGGGCCAAAAAGATTGGAGAAGTGGCTTATCTATAGATCTCYGTTTTGGATAGATAACTCTTCRTATTTCTGTATAGTTTTAGTGATTCACCATAGTGAAGGCGTAAGGCTCAGGTTTTCTGTGTCTCTATGTTTTTGGTTAGACAGGTTTCTCAATTTCTTTCTTAGGTTTTTGCATTCTTCATCAAACCATTTGTCATTGTTGTTAATTTTCTTAGGTTGTCTGCTTGTAATTATTTGATTTATCTTGCTCTCTCTCTCTCTAGGTTGTGCATTTGTGAAGTTCTCTACTCATTCTGAAGCGCAGTCTGCCATCAGTTCCCTGCATGGGAGTCAGACCATGCCGGTAAGTACAATACAACGCAACAACAGACACAAACACATCACACCCCTACAACATCACAACACACAACACCACTGATCCAGTGTGTTCCTCTCTCTAGGGAGCGTCGTCCAGCCTCGTGGTGAAGTTTGCAGACACAGATAAGGAGAGGACCATACGGCGCATGCAGCAGATGGCTGGACAGTTTGGCATCTTCAACCCCTCTGTCGCCCTACCTACGTTCAGCAGCTACAGTAGCTATGCACACGCCGTAAGCACATACACACACATACACGCAATTTGGTATCTGTCACTCTGACGCCTCACCGACAGCTTGCTCTCATTCCACTTCTCCCTCCCTCTCTCCYCCTTCTTCCCCCGATCCACCTCCTCTCCCTATCAGTTGATGCAGCAGCAGCAGGCAGCGGTGATGGCCGTGTCTCAGGGGGGCTACCTAGCCCCCAGCCTCTCCTTCCCCTCCGCCCAGATCCACCAGTTGGGGGCGCTAGCAATGAACGGTCTGCCGCCCAACCCCCTCAATCTCGTGTCAGGTCAGTCACGTCGGATAAATCAGCAATATGCGTGATGAGTAAGGTGGGAGACCTGGAAACTCATGTTAGCTCCCAGAGCTAGTGCTAGGCTGTAGCTCGGTGGGCTAACAGTCTCGAGGTGCTCAGACAACCTGGGTTCAATACCGGGTCAGTTACATATGAGTCTTGGAAATGTGTGATATCACATTTCACTTCGCAGTCCTGGGATCTATCGCTCTGACTGGGGGTCGTTTTTAGGCTTGGGCGATATACCGTTTATACCGTATATTTAAAAAAATATTATACAAAATTAGGGGTTGGGGGGTGTGTGCTATGCCACTGCTTATAACTATAAGAAATCTAAGATGTGTCAAATAAATTATATCCAGCTCAGGGGTCCAGCTATGCATGTGGTTTGCTAACTGGCTGCTAAGTGGCTCGATGTCAAGACCAAGCGTCTTGGTTACAGCAGAGACATTCAATCCCCTCCTGAATCAAGATCCCTGTTGCTTTAAAAAAAATGTCCCCTTGTGTGCACTTCCAGTAATACCGTAAACCCTAGTAAGACACAGAAATGGTATAAAAATCTAGATACCGCCAAACCCTAGTAGTTTTACAATTCACCATTGATCCCACAGAATCAATACAGTGTAATTCTGCACTGGAGACACATTATAGACAGACTGCCTTTGTATTCTTACTTAGTGTACTGTAGATGTTTGTATCATGGCACAAGGCGAGGCCCAGATGCAGATGGTTGGAGTCTTACAATGTTTATTAATCCAAAAGGTGTAGGCAAGAGAATGGTCGTGGACAGGTGAAAGGTCAAAACCAGATCAGAGTCCAGGAGGTGCAGAGTGGCAGACAGGCTTGTGGTCAAGGCAGGCAGAATGGTCAGGCAGGCGAGTACAGAGTCCAGAAACAGGCAAGGGTCAAAACCGGGAGGACTAGAAAAAGGAGAAAGCAAAAAGCAGGAGAACAGGGAAAACCGCTGGTTGACTTGGAACATACCAGACAAATTGGCACAGAGAGACAGGAAACACAGGGATAAATACACTGGGGAAAACAAGCGACATCTGGAGGGGGTGGAGAATAACAACGAGGACAGGTGAAACAGATCAGGTGTGACAGTTTGAGATTTCTCCCTCAAGTCAGTTGTGATCAATGAATTGCTTGAGAGAGTGTTCACAACTCCATGTGTCTGCGTGAGAGGTGCTAGAGCTACATAGTGTTCTGGGATACCTCATCAGACACCACTGAAATAGGTGGTCATCATAAACTGATACCTGTCCAGAGAAAAGACTTTTAGTGAATGTATTTATCTCATTCTCATGGTGTGTTTACAGTCTTAGCGTCGTGCGTCTTCTCTCCCATACTCTCTGTCGGTCCTCTCCCTCTCCCTCTCTCTTCTCTCTGGCTGGCGCTCATCTATCCCTACAATACTCTCTCAGTTTCTACTCTCGTGCTTCCTCCTCTTCTCCGTCTTTCTATCTTTCTGGTGCTTCTAGTTCTCTCGGTGGCTCCTTCTTTCTACTCTCTCTTCTTTCTCTTTCTCTCTCTTCTCTCTCTCTCTCTTATCTCTCTCTCAGTTCTTCTCTCATCAATCTCTCTCTCTCTCTCTGCCTCTCTTCTCTCTTCTCTCTTCTCTTTCCTTCTTCTCTACTCTCTTCTCCTCTCCTCTCTCTCTCTTCATTCTCTCTCTCTTCTCTCTCTACATCTCGTGTAATTGAAGCCAGTAATTGAGTCTGGGTTTATAGGAAGTCACATGTTCGCAATATTACTGTGGGGAATCTACTTGTGGTTCCTTGAAAGTGTTATCATGTTTTATACGTCATTAAATGAACAGGATACTGTATCTCGTTAAAGCTTTTCTATTTCCTGCCTGCAATCTCTGTACCCTTCCTGCCCTAGTACTCGTAGGCTGATATGCTCTCACTCTGTTTCCCTCTCTACTTACTACCCACACACACGCTAAAGACTGCATCTCCTCCTATGCACATAAATTCACTGTACACAGAATCGTGCAGGTACGCGAACTTCTACAATGCACAAATGTGTAAGCGGCTCCTAGCCTCCCGCGGCTGTCTCAGTTAGAGGACCATGACTAGAACACTTCCCCAAAATCCATTTCACTGGTGGGAAGTAAATGGTCTGTTATTTGTCCCAGCTGTAGAAAGGCAGGTAGCATGAGCACAGTGGACAATTGCCCCTGCTTGCTTGCCTTTAGTGAGCAGAGCGGGTGCGTCTGTCTTGCAGCGCATTGTGTTGCTATTCTGACACGCAGAGTTGATTTTATCACCATGTGCAGCTGTGGAGATGCCTGACTTTAAACCCAGACACACACACCAACACACACACACACAACACACACCACACACACCACACACACACAACATCACACACACACACACACAATGGCACAAGCATTCACACCACACACACCACGACACACACACACACACGCACACGCCACACTCTCTTTCTCTCTATTCTGTATATCCCTCTCTCTCCCTTCCTCTCTCATGCACATTAAGTCCAATCCTTGTGCCGTGCAGTGAACATTTCTGTCTCCGGTGTAAGTGAATTTTTATTTCCCCCCTGCAGGTCTGGGAGACTCTCCTCCAGCCGCCCTGCCCTCCTCCCTGACCAGCCTGGTGGCCCCAATGATGAACGGTACAACGGCCTCACCCACCAGGTCAACGGACACCCTCTAGAGACCCTCTACACCAATGGCCCTGACCGCAGCCCTATACTCCACCCAGAGCCCACTGCTGCAGACACACTGCAACAGGCCTTTACTGGGTACAGCAATACACAGGTACAGTTACACTACACATCTCTGATCTCTAAACCCTGACCTTGATACCTCCAGGTCTTCACCAGAGTCTGTTGAATGTGACTCATGGAATATTATTAACTCAATCCCCACTCTCTTTTCTTTTTCACTTCATCCCCTTCATGCCTGTCTATTCGCTCTCTCCTCTCTCTCTCCCTTTCTCTCTCTTCCTCTTTTGTCATTTACTTCTTCTCTCTCTCTCTCTCTCTCTCTCTCTTCCTCTCTCTCTCTCCTCTCTGCTTCTCTCTACTCTCTCTCGGTCTCGTGTCTCTCTCACACTTTCTCTCCTCTGTAGCCATCTACCCAGCAACTACACTCACCCCTCTAGGTCAGTCACTTTCACAGCACCCTCAGGTCATTGGCCAACAGCAGAGGGAAGGTGAGGGTGAGGAACTATATTTACTAATTCTTCATCATCATGATCATCATTGTCAACAACATCATGAGTGTCGTCATCATTGTGATTTTGTGTGTATTAAAAATGGACTGCACCATCATGATACTAGCGTCATTGCCTCCAACTGTGTGTCTGTGTGCCTGTGTGTCTGTCTGTGTGTGTCTGTATTCCAGGACCAGAGGGCTGTAATCTGTTCATCTACCACCTGCCCCAGGAGTTTGGCGATAACGAACTGATGCAGATGTTCCTGCCCTTCGGCAATGTTATCTCCTCCAAGGTATTCATGGACAGAGCGACCAATCAGAGCAAGTGTTTCGGTGAGTGACACCACTTCTAAACAATCAAAACAAGCACCTAGCTGATTGACACTACCACTGACCATTCCGAGCATCTGTCTGTGTCTGTATGTATGCAGGCTTTGTGAGCTTTGATAACCCGGGCAGTGCCCAGGCTGCCATCCAAGCCATGAATGGTTTCCAGATTGGTATGAAGAGACTCAAGGTGCAACTCAAACGTCCCAAAGACGCCAGCCGCCCCTACTGACACCCCCCAGCACAGGTAAGATACTGTCCACTATTATAGATAATATAATGAAGTTACTAGTGTTGTTATCGATGCTGTTTCACCCTGATTTTAGCTGCCTTATGTAACAGTAGAACTTTAGACCGTCCCCTCGCCCCGACACGGGCGCGAACCAGGGACCTTCTGCACACATCAACAACGGTCACCCACGAAGCATCGTTACCCATCGTGCCACAAAGGCCGCGGCCCTTGCAGAGCAAGGGGCAACACTACTTCTAGGTTTCAGAGCAAGTGACGTAACTGATTGAAACGCTAGTAGCGCGTACCCGCTAACTAGCTAGCCATTTCACATCCGTTACACTTATATTGATCAAAAACTGTATAGCAAAGTTATACTTCACAGTAGTCTCTCGAGTCAGGTTCAAGTGTTTCTCTTTCCCTCTCTTCCATTCCCCTCCCTTTCTCATGATCTGTATTTCTCTTCCCTCTTCTTTCCACTTTCCCCCTCTTCCTTTCTCTTCCCCCATAGGTTTAATCAGAGGTATGGAGGACGTCTTTGATTGAATAAGACATTTTGTGTTGAATAAGACATTTTGTGAAAGAGAAAAAACGAAAAAGTGATTCTGTTTTTTAAAACAATGGAAAATAGACTTCATATGGGAGTTGGGAAGACATCTCTTTTTTATCTTCAATCATATCTGACTGGCAGAGGAGGACTCACAGCTCTGCACCAGTGAAGGTTTGGCATCACAGATGAGAGAGCAATGGGATGATGCATAGGATAGAACAAGACATTCAAAACAAACAGGAAACTTTTTTAAAGATACAAACACACAAAAAAAACTATTTAGAATCTTTGGAGACTTGAGAGTGAAGAAGAACACCACAGACAGACTAAGAAACATTGTTAAAAATAATATGGATTTATGATGAACTCAAAGAGGAGTCTAGTGAACAAAAAGAGACTTCAGGTTTTTCCTACCATGTAATGGACAAATGAGGGTTCAAACTTGATCTGAGGATTCTAAGTATATCTGGAAAAAAATATTTCTTTCTCTGTGAGTCCTGAACCTGCTCTTTCTCAAGTTTCCATAGCAACCGAGCAAACTGCACCCCCTTGGGATCTGAGGACCAAATGTTTTTCTCTTTAACAGTCTTGTACAAAATACTAACAATCATATAATACAATACAGTATAATGTTTAGTCTAGTACAAACTAACAATCATTAAATACTTAAATGCAGTATTCTACCTTTAGTTTAGTACACATAACAGTGACAGAGAAGTACTTCAGGTCGGCATTGGATTATTCACCATCAGTGTACTGCTGACTACTAAGGAGTATGTAAATGTAAAATGGGATCATGTAGAATTCAGTTTGAGAGGTTAGTGAGGAAGAATGTTGCCCCGAGCTCTATCTGTGGGATGGAATACATTATGAAGTGTTTGTTTGTTTGTTTGAAAGCCACCTTTTATCATCCTTTTACTGATAGGCTACACTTTCTCTTTGGGCACTCAGTTTGACCCTTGAACTTTTAGTTTTGTCTCCCTCTGTGCAGCAACCACTCTGAGCCTCCATTCTATTCAAAGTTGCCCATAGGCATAGATGTAGGATTAGCTCACTTTGCCCAAATACTAACCTGAAGCATTAGGAAGAAATGGCTAAAGGGGCTATGTTATCCTACTTCATTCTATTCTGCCTATAAAGCAAAGGCTATTGGCTCACATTCCGTTTCAGAAGCTTACTACAGTTCTCGGCTCAGGGGTTAAAAGGTCTCGAGTCAGGTGTGCCTAATGTTCGGATGAGATTGTCCATAGAAACTGATCTTAAGTCAGTTTTCTGGTTAAGGTGGTTAATGGTAAAAGTTACGATTTGGGGAGGGCCAGCTGATCTAAGACCTGTGTGTCCACTTTGATTAGCCAGTAGATTTAGCAGGATAGATTGCTTCGTTCATTGAGTCTGTTGACAAAGAAAGTATTTGTGTATTTACATTTCAGGGATTATTTTAACTAGGGCCAGGAGTTTTTTCTGGTCAGGTCACATGCTCCGGAAAAATTCCTTTAACTTACCATAACACAAAAAAACACTAGTACAGATGTAGGATCTTAATTTGAGCCAGTTTTCTACAGCAGGAAAATAGTCCTGCAGCAACAGGACATTTTAATTATTATGTGGATTATACTGTAATTAATGGACATTTTTGTAGGGGTTGATAACATTTTTAGTAAGGAAAAACCAAGTCTGAAATTTCAAAGTAGAAATGACAAACTTCAGAAGCCTTTTTAAACCTCAAATGTACCGCATTGCAGGAAAGTTCTCCTGCAACAGGGTGATGAAATTAAGATCCTACATCTGTATGGCACAGGTTAGAATTTGTTTATGGCTCAAGCTATTTTATCATTGTCGAACTTCACTGTGACTTTTTTTTTCAACATATATAACTATATGGCTCATATCAATTTGAGCCCGCATTCCAGTACTATTCACACTCATAAAACAGGACTAGCTTTTCTAAAGTAAGTCAGACTCCTCTCACATAGATGCTCATGCTAGAAAGCCTCCCCTCACGTAGATGTGTGCCGTTTTGATGGAAAAGACTGGTTGAATTCAGCCAGTTATCTTGTGAGGGGAGGCGTCATCGTCAGCAGCACAGAGCGGTGCAGAGTTAGAGTAGAAAGCCTTCTGATCCATTTGAGTCTGACTCCATTACATTTTAAGGAGGTGCCTGCAGTCCCCTCTCGCTTGCATTTGGGTGAATGTTTTATTCAGTATGGAGAGAGGGAGTGGAGACTACTTTACTGGGAGTAGACTTCAAATCTGCTTTTAAAGAGCTATACAAGGTCAAATGTTGAGCACAAGTCATTCTTTGTGCTGTGCAGGACAGGTTGGGAATTCTGTCACAGTACCTCCCTCAGGGAACACAAGAAACCAATGGAGGAACATCAAAACACACTCTAGAATACATTGGAGGATGATTCCAAGAGACACTCAAGGATGGAGGGAGGGAAGGAAGGGATGTTTTCAATCTTTTTCCTTCATTTTTTGGTCATCACATATTCAATAGTGAACCATATTTTCACTAACTCCTAGTGAATGTTACCGCCTATTTTACTTACAGACCATTCCTGACCCTCATATAAGTGAAGTTGCCAAGTAATGTTTAATCGTTCTATGAATTCTAATATGTACATTTAATTATCTTGTAACATTCCTAGCCAGTTGGCAGCCGAGCGATACATATGAAGTAGCTATTTTAGTTTAATCGACATTAGTTTATTCACTGTGCACAGAATCCTAAACCAACCAGAAATATGGATAGACCAATGCACATTTGTATTTATTTTCATGGATTTTAATCATTGCCTAAATCTAGCCTACTTATCATTAGTTAACTGCCAGCCTATTCTCTTTTATCTGCATGTTGTTTCCTCTCACAAATATGTATTCAAAGGAAGAAACTGGGCATTTTGATTAGAGTCAAGGGTCAACTCCATTTCAATCACTTGTCAGTTGAACTGGACATTATAACTTCTCTATAGGAATGCAGTTCAATTCCTATGTCGACTGTGAAGACAGCAATGTTGGTTTTGATGATGCCTCTGTGAAATGTTTACTGACCAGCAGCCTCTCACCACTGTTAGCAGCATAGATATCGAGAATTTGTAATTTGTCAAATTGCTATGGTCTGACAGGCTTTAAGCCTTCTCGGGATTATATTTCTATGGCAAGCAGAGCTTGGCCTGCGACTGGTGCAGGAAGACAGTCAGTCTTATGTTTGATTCAGATCCTGAGGTAACAGCAATAGTCCTAGTTGCACTAAGAGACAAGCCGTGCACTACAGTAACCTGACAAGTCCTTTAACCTTTGCTTGTCCTGTAAACATAAAGCAGTAGCCTAAAGGCTAAACGAATGCTATTATTGCCAAGCAGCTGGTTGTAAATGTACTTGTATATTTCTATGTTCTATTCAGGTTCTGGGGTTATATGCTTTTTCAGGGGTTGGGGGACATAAAGATAGTTTACTGTGCTTTTTCTATATACATTTATTAACAATTACCTGAATGAAGCCATGTTACTTTCTATCAAATGACTACCCACTGGGCAAAAACTGGTTGAATCAACGTTTCCACGTCATTTCACCCCCCAAAATTAAATGTGATGATATTGAATCAACGTGAAGAACTGATTGGATTTGGAGAAAGTCATCAACGTGAGGTGAATCTTGTCTTTTTTTCACCCAACCTTTATCCCAAATCCAATGACATGGTGATATTTTTTGTTGATTTCAGGTTGAATTCATGTTAGTTGACAACTCAACTAAATGTAAATCAAAACTTGACGTTTAACTGATGTCTGTTCTCAGTGGGTACATGTATACTTAACATTCCTACTGCACTACCTCTATAAGGTGATGTGTATAAATCTTTTTTTTAAAACAAGACCTCAATTTTCATTTTAAGATGATGGATTTTCATGTGTTTACTGCCAAAATCCACCTTCGTCCATTCGTACTGCTCAACTGGAGGCTTGGATGACGGGAGGGAGTAGGGAGTCATGACATTCTTATGAATGACGCCGTCTGATCATGTACTATGTTTTGAATGCAGTGGGAAAATACAATATAGCTTGATGTAAATAGGAGATCTGTTTTATTTCATAATCTTGTCAGCACACAAATCTTTTCAGGTAACGGGGCGAGGAGGGGAAGAGGGATGGAGAGGGGGTGTTTATGGAGATACTATCAGTGGGTGGGGTTGACATTTGAAGATGATGTCTAACTTCAGTGGTTTCTTAGCACAATATACAAAATGTATAGATGATTGAGAGACAGGGACAAGGACACTTGTGGGTAATGCTGAGGGTAGAAAAGGTGGCCATGATGATGTCTGAGAAACCACAGCTCTCTTATCCTGCCCATGTCTCTCCTATACTTGCTGCTTTGACAATTACAATTTTCATATGGTTTAATTTATTTACTTATTTATTAGGTCATATTTAATCAAATGTGTCCTTCTATTTATTCTTACCTATCATTATTATGATATTTATTTTTATTTCATGTTTATTTTTTTTTCAGATATGAATGATACAGATTGCTTACTGGGACTTTTTTTTCTCTTTCTCCTTTTTCAATTTTACAATAAAATATTCTAATAGTACCTTAATCTCATCTCAAAATCCTTTCTGCAGTGATCATTAACCCCAGCTGTGAATAAATGTGTTTTTGCTGCCCTCTGCTGTTTACTATCTACCAGTTTACAATGCATTACATTACAACGGGCCAGTGGCACCAATTTCTCAACATAAAATAAAGTATGTTATGGGATTATTATGGCACAGTTATAGCACAACTTGGAAAACATARGAACATATATTTTTTCCATAACTTGTTTTGCACTGCATGCGCAGACTGTATAAGTCTGGTAATAGCCAACAACCTACAGTATATATGTCATACAGGCACCAGTTATTTGATTTAAATGGACTATAGTGCCGCCTAGGGATCTACTACCCACTCATCATTAAATTAGAGCCAAACTATGCCACGCTGCTTTTCATTAGTGTCGTGCATTGATGGTATATATTTATAAATATATAYWTTTTTTGTATTTGCATGTCATGGTTAATTAACAAAAACAAGTATTTGGGAATGATCTGTGGGGGCCTAATGCACACCCTCATACTCGCTGACAGACGGAACAAGATACTATTTTCACTCTATTGAAATATGTTTTGTATCAGTGTAGATATGGGAAGGGTGTTATGCTTAAAAGCCAGGCAACAGAAATACAGTACCATTCATATTTCAGTAAGATTAGAAGTGTTGCCACTTTCGTTTTGAGGGTTGCGTTGATCCTGCGCGTTGTGTTTCGGGGTGGTTGGGGATTGTAGTTTAAATACGTTTAACTACAAGCTAGTATTGCATTCCAGTGAATGGAACACACGTTCGCCTAAAAACTACTCTTCCCGTTTCAACTATTGCTGAGTTCACGTGTACGAAATGCCTCATGGGAATTATATTTATAATCAGAAGGAAAGTGCCATTTCATCCTTAGTGAAATGATTTCTTAAAGACTACAGTAACCAAGATGCTAAGCGTAAATTGTCAACATAGAGCTGTCAAACAACACAAACGCCATCTTGACAGCAGCCTTAAAATGGCAGAAAAATGCCAGGGAGAAACCGAACTACGGACAGGGTTTATTTTCTTATTTTGAAAAGACTGTCCCTTCCCTGTTTTTCTAAAAACGTAGCTAGGGGGTTGATGGCCAGTGAGAGAGACGAAATACGTTAAAATGGATATCACGACGGCGGTTTTCAACGCGGCCAGAGATGGTAAGCTGAAACTTATCCAGAAGTTGCTGAGCAACAAAAGTCCGGAGGAGTTGGAAGCTCTCGCCGAGGAGAAAACGCAGGGAGGCACACCTCTCCTCATTGCTTCTCGACACGGACACTTAGAGGTTGTGGACTATTTGCTTGAACATTGCAAAGCTAACGTGGAACTAGGAGGCTCGGTGAACTTTGACGGCGAGACGATTGAAGGGGCTCCCCCGCTATGGGCGGCTTCGGCGGCTGGTCACCTCCCTGTCGTCCGCACACTTCTCAAACACGGTGCCTCTGTCAACAACACTACGCTGACCAACTCAACGCCCTTACGCGCTGCCTGCTTCGATGGTCACCTGGAGATTGTCCGTTACCTGGTGGAGCACCGAGCCGATATGGAGGTAGCCAACCGCCATGGCCATACCTGCCTGATGATCTCCTGCTACAAGGGCCACAAAGAGATAGCAAAGTTCCTCCTGGAGCGTGGTGCAGATGTCAACCGTAAGAGTGTGAAAGGCAACACTGCTCTCCACGACTGCGCTGAGTCCGGTAGCCTGGACATCATGAAGATGCTGCTGAAATGTAATGCCCGCATGGAGAGGGACGGCTATGGCATGACCCCTCTTCTAGCTGCCAGCGTCACGGGGCACACCAACATTGTGGAGTACCTCGCCCACCAGCCCCGCTCTTCACGAGAAGAACGCGTTGATGCACTCGAACTCCTGGGGGCCACCTTTGTAGATAAGAAGAGAGACCTCCTGGGGGCTATGAGATACTGGAGGAGAGCCATGGAGCTGAGACAACCCGCTGACAAGGTGGGACTCCTGGCCAAGCCCCCGCCGGGTCCCCCTGTCCCTGCCTACGACTGTGCCCGAGAGGTGAGCACAGCCGAGGAGCTGGAGGCTCTGATCACAGACCCCGACGAGATGCGGATGCAGGCCCTGCTGGTCCGTGAGAGAATCCTGGGGCCCTCGCACCCCGACACCTCCTACTACATCCGCTACAGAGGGGCCGTCTACGCCGACTCTGGTAACTTTGAACGCTGCATCAGCCTGTGGAAGTATGCCCTGGATATGCAGCAGAGTAACCTGGACCCCCTCAGCCCCATGACGGCCAGCAGCTTCCTGTCCTTTGCTGAGCTCTTCTCCTTCGTGCTGCAGGACCGGGCCAAAGGTACACTGGCCACTCGCGTCACCTTCCACGACCTGATGGGGGTGTTGGGGAAGAGTGTGAGGGAGGTGGAGAGGGCGGTGGCCCAGAGGGACAGCCCCCCCGAAGCCCCCCAGTTCACCAAGGCCCTGTCCATCATCCTCCACCTGGTGTTCCTGCTGGAGAAGCTTGAGTGCACCACGGAGCAGGAGCACCAGAAGAAGCAGACGGTGTACCGCCTCCTGAAGTTGAACCCGCGGGCACGGAGTGGCTTCACCCCCCTGCATATGGCTGTGGACAAGGATACCACGTCGGTGGGCCGCTACCCTGTGGGTCGCTTCCCCTCCCAGACCGTGGCCTTGCTGCTGCTGGAGTGCGGAGCGGACGTGGACTCCCGGGACTGCGACAACAACACGCCCCTGCACGTCGCTGCCAGCAACGGTTGCCCGGAGATCATGGCGCTGTTGGTGAGGGCAGGGGCACACTTCGATGCCACCAATGCCCAGAGGAAAACGGCGTACGAGCTGCTGGAGGATCAGAGCAGTGGACACCCGGCCCTCTACCCCCTCAACTACGTCACTCTGCAGTGCCTGGCGGCACGCGCCATTGAGAAGCACAGACTGCCCTACAAGGGCCTCATCTCTGAGGAGATGGAGGTGTTTATTGAGCTGCACTGAAACCACCCTCTTTGCTAAATATCCCCACCCTGTCCCCATCATTGCCCCAGACGCCTTTTAAACCATTCAACATTGACCCCCATCATCTTCACCCCACTTCACCCATGTCCCCCTTACTCCCCTCACCTTACCCAAGCCCACCTCCCTTCCCTATGGTTATTCTTCTCTCTGTGCCTCTCCTAACTCCAGACTGTGAGCTCTGTCTCAGATTCAGACCAAATCACAGCAATAATCCTCCCGGCCACTAAACATTATACTGACAACAAACTGGGAGCATCTTAATTGTGGCTACATGCTCTCTTTAGATGACCTATGATTAACACATGGACACGTTCTAAGTGCTAGGTTGCTATTCGTTTGCAGGTGGGGGAAAAAAACCTTGACTTGATTTTAGGCGTTTATGCTTTCTGTTTGACATTTTTCTTCTGTTTTTCTCAATAAGATGGAAGACTGCTCACAGAAAGAACAGTATTGCGGTGCCTGTATGTATTGGGTGCTGGCTTGTTTTTAGGTGGGAATGGAAGCTGTATTACTTGATAGGACATGATCAAATATTGCATGACATGAGCCTTAACGAGTGAATAGGATAGCTTGTTTGTTAAATCTGTCTTGTAAGTTTATCAAGAAGCATCCTTTGAACAAACAAAGTACACACGGTGTGCTTGGCTGCTTGGCATCGATGTATTGATATCATCAATTGAGCATTATTTAATCCCCTGCCTTTTACTTTGACATTTTAAGGAGTGTTTGAAAACCATTTTATGCCAAAACTCTAACCTTATATCGGTTCTCTAAATGTGTGATCTTACAGGTTAGCCTTATCTTACTGAACTAGCTTACTACGAATGGAGCACCTAACAACTGTGGAGTGCAGACTAGCATGGGAACTCTCATAAGAATACAGTGTGTTCTAGCCTACATCTCTTCTTTAGCTCTGTCTAGACTGTGCAACGTGTTTTACAGCTTGGTCAATCTCTGGAAGTCTCCCTCTGGACAGCTTGGATACTGTGAGAAAGGAGAGATTTCTCTCCATCTCCTCCTGAGTGAATGTTTATGGACTGTTGATCCCAGTATCAGGTAATCTATTCAAGCCTAGCTATCTTCAGCCCATGGAATCTATGCAGTCACTCATTGTTGATATCAAACCCAGAGTTGCTACTATTAACCACAGATGCAGGTGATGAGGATGGGGAATGGATCACACACTGCATATTTTAGTCTTATTCTTTCTTCTTTTTGGACAGTCTCAGTTTTGCGTTCGCTTGTTTTTATCATACATGCTTTCATTTGTTTCTGTTTGTCCCTATGTAAAAACCCACCTGATTGAATGCACTTTGAAAAAACAAAACCCTAAAGGGTAACTTTACAACATCTGGGCTATGGACTCTGAGCCTTTCTCTCAACAACTGATTTATTCATTTAACTGATGGTAACTTCAGAACAAAACTGTGTTGAGGTACTTGAATAAAATTCAGTATCCCTGCAGAAGGTGGGTGTTTGTATTGGCTAGAGGATGCTTTGAATCTCTGTATTGCTATATATATATATATATATATATATATGGTGCATTTAGGTGTTAGGCTATTGTTGTAGAGCAATTGACTCCTGATAAGCGCAAAGTCTGTTAAATGCAATACAGTTCCGTTCTCCAGTCTCAATTCAGTTACATTCATTCCAATCACTTCTGATAACTGCTTAAATCACACTATTACAACAATTCCAAGCCATTGTTTTCATTAGCAGTAGACTGTATCTCCTCTCACCTTAACCCTCTCACTGTGTTCCTTTTCCTATGCCGCATGTACAGGGCTGGCCAGGCCAGTGGCCACCCCACTGGTCAAAGAGGGCTGGTCAGAGGGGTTATGAAGGAGTAACAGACAGCGAGACAGACTAACACTCGTATTACGGAGGCCCTTATATTTAGATGGATTGAAATAGGCCTGATGGAAGAACACACTATACCTCCCTGCTCTACGGGTTCCTATGCAGCTTACCTATTAAAGACCGATGACTACACTTAACTGATAAGGGTTCAAGTTTGAGCCCTAGGCCTTCCCTGCTGGTGTGGTTATTTCTAGGGACATGGAGTTTTTCGTGACCTGGCCCTGAAAAACTCTGGGCCCTATTTGTTGTCTGTCGTTTGGGGTCCAAGGCATTTCTTATTGGTCATGTCATATTTTCAGGAAAGCCACCTGGCTCTATTTATTGTTAAAGGCTAGAAGGGATACAGCTTTTGTCAAATTGATGACAAAATGTGTCAAGATATCCCATCTAGTCAAAATCATATTTATTCCCCTCCCTCACTCTTTACATTTTAGTAATTTAGCAGACACTCTTATCCAGAGTGACTTACAGGAGCAATTAGGGTTAAGTGCCTTACTCAAGGGCACATCGGCATATTTTTTTGCCTAGTCTGCTCAGGGATTTGACCTTTCGGTTACTGGCCCAACCCTCTTAACCGCTAGGATAGCTGCCCCTTTTCCACTGCGTGTCATATTTGGGTTGTCACCACAGTCTACCTTCACTATGGGTAGTAACTAATGCCTGTGATTTGTGTTAGATTGCCCTTTTACATTTCTATTATGTTTCTAAAGGATATTTTATTCCAGTATCAAATGTATTTTATTCCATTATATTTTGTCCTCAAGTGACAAACAGAACATGCTCCCTCCCTTTCTCTGTGTAGTTACAGAAGATGTGAGAGAAAAAAAAGCCTAACAGAAACTTGATCTTTTGCCGCCCGGCGTATAAATAGAGTGTAATCTATGTCAGTGTGGGGCAGCGGTGGAGATGGGACCGTTTCCACTGCTATTTTAGGGGTCTTTCGCCTCAGTCTCTGCCCTGCGAACAGGCTTACGGTAAGGTAATACACATAGTCAGTCAGGTCACAGGATGACTAGCAGGGACCGTGTCCCGGAAACCACTCTACAATGAGTTTGGTCCTTGGTTGAACTGATTTTGTCATATCTATTTGTGACCCTAGCCAATAGCCTATTGTAAAAGTATGATAATTTAAATCATTGATGATCACATTTTTATACTGCCGTATTTTACACTTCCCATAGCCTACAGTTTTATTGTTATGGGGCTATCCCTCTTTTAATGGCTGTTCATGTTAACGATTATTATTCAATGTTAAACAGTTACTGTTAAATTCAGTTGGTCTCAGTTTTGTTTAAAAGATTAGAGGTCATGGGGTGAACTTCAGAGAGGTCAGAGGAGTGTCAGGAGATCTCAGCCTAATAAAACAACCCCCACTCCCTGCTCCCTCTGAAGGAACTGGGATAGGCGGACCCCCTTTCTGCCCATTGGCCTATCTGGTCGATTCAACACCTGGCCCCCTTTTGAAAGCAGAGAAAACAATATGCTAATAGCTTCTGCAGCTAGCTCTGTGGTATGCAAGGTCTTTCCACCGTAGGCCTATTGCTGACACCCAGCGTTGCGATCTATTCAAATGAAATTCGGTCAAAAAGGACTGTCCAACTATTGAATTGGACCTCATCTAAGAAATCTTAAGTTAAGAGTTAAAAGTTAAGCTCATTTACAGCATTTCTATATCACTTAACTCAAATACAATTTAGACCACAGCAAAATGACCCCAGCCATTATCATATTGGTTGCTGTAGGTTCTTTCACCTCAGTTGATCTAAAAACATAGCCTATTAGCTACTGTATACAATTAGCCACTAACACTAACTCAGCAGTGGGACTAAAAAATATAAAATGTGGATAGTTTGCGTTACAATTTTTTGGGGGTAGTTTTGCAGCTGAGTTGCTGCAATTCTACACATTTTGGCATTGGCATAACATTTTGCAGATTTAAAGTTAATTTCCTGCAACATTTTGCAATGACTTATGCAATGTTAATATGATATGAGTGACTAACAAAGTCAATGGGGGCCCCATTGCACATTTAAAAATAAAACGCTTAAATATTACATTTACATAAGTATTCAGACCCACGGTACTTTGTTGAAGCACCTTTGGCAGCAATTACAGCCTTGACTCTCCTTGGGTATGATGCTACAAGCTTGGCACACCTGTTTTTGGGGACGTTCTCCCATTCTTCTCTGCAGATCCTCTCAAGCTCTGTTGCTGCACAGCTACTTTCAGGTCTCTCCAGAGATTTTTGGCGTTATAGTTCGAGCTTTGGCTGGGCCACCCAAGGACAGACTCAGAGACATGTCCCGAAGCCACTCCTGCGTTGTCTTGGCTGTGTGCTTAGGATTGTTTCCAGTCTGAGGTCTTGAGCATTCTGGAGCAGGTTTTCATCAAGGATCTCTCTGTACTTCAATCCATTCATCTTTCCCTTGATCCTGACTAGTCTCCCAGTCCCTGACGCTGAAAAACATCCCCACAGCACAATGCTGCCACCACCATGTTTCACCTTAGGGTGCCAGGTTTCCTTCAGATGTGACGCTTGGCATTCAGGCCAAAGAGTTCACTCTTGGTTTCATCAGCCCAGAGCATCTTGTTTCTGATGGTCGAGTCCTTTAGGTGCCTTTTGGCAAACTCAAAGCAGGCTGTCTTGTCTTGCCATTCTTTTTGGTACCCTTCCCCAGATCTGTGCCTCGACACAATCCTGTCTTGGCGCTCTACAGACAATTTCTTCGACCTCATGGCTAGGAACAGTGGGTTAACTGCCTTGTTCAGGGGCAGAAGGACAGATGTTTACCTTGTCAGCTCGGGGGTTTGATCTTGCAACCTTTCAGTTACTAGTCCAAAGCTCATACCACTAGGCTACCTGCCGCCCCTTTCCAAATCATGTCCAACCAATTGAATTTACCACAGGTGGACTC
>NC_036859.1:7438252-7481441 GCF_002910315.2 Salvelinus sp. IW2-2015 | reverse complement strand
TCACAGACCCCGACGAGATGCGGATGCAGGCCCTGCTGGTCCGTGAGAGAATCCTGGGCCCTCGCACCCCGACACTCCTACTACATCCGCTACAGAGGGGCCGTCTACGCCGACTCTGGTAACTTTGAACGCTGCATCAGCCTGTGGAAGTATGCCCTGGATATGCAGCAGAGTAACCTGGACCCCCTCAGCCCCATGACGGCCAGCAGCTTCCTGTCCTTTGCTGAAGCTCTTCTCCTTCGTGCTGCAGGACCGGGCCAAAGGTACACTGGCCACTCGCGTCACCTTCCACGACCTGATGGGGTGTTGGAAGAGTGTGAGGGAGGTGGAGAGGGCGGGTGGCCCAGAGGGACAGCCCCCCCGAAGCCCCCCAGTTCACCAAGGCCTGTCCATCATCCTCCACCTGGTGTTCCTGCTGGAGAAGCTTGAGTGCACCACGGAGCAGGAGCACCAGAAGAAGCAGACGGTGTACCGCTCCTGAAGTTGAACCCGCGGGCACGGAGTGGCTTCACCCCCCTGCATAGCGCTGGACAAGGATACCACGTCGGTGGCCGCTACCCTGTGGTCGCTTCCCCTCCCAGACCGTGGCCTTGCTGCTGCTGGAGTGCGGAGCGACGTGGACTCCCGGGACTGCGACAACAAACACGCCCCTGCACGTCGCTGCCAGCAACGGTTGCCCGGAGATCATGGCGCTGTTGGTGAGGGCAGGGGCACACTTCGATGCCACCAATGCCCAGAGGAAAACGCGTACGAGCTGCTGGAGGATCAGAGCAGTGGACACCCGGCCCTCTACCCCTCAACTACGTCACTCTGCAGTGCCTGGCGGCGCGCGCCATTGAGAGGCACAGACTGCCCTACAAGGGCCTCATCTCAGAGGAGATGGAGACCTTCATGAGCTGCACTGACCCCCCCCCCCCCCCTTAAGATCCCCACCCTGTCCCCACACTCTCCCTCAGACCCTCTTAAACCACCCAACAAGGACCCTTGACCCCCTTCACCCCACCTCACCCATGTCCCACCCGACTCCCCTCATTGTCACCATACCCCAGCCCACCCCCTTTCCCCATGGCCTTTCCCCTCTCAGTACCCCTTCTAACACCAGACTATTAGCTCTGTCTCAGACCAAATCGCAGCAATAATCCTCCTGGCTTCTAAACGTTACACTAACAACAGACTGGGAGCATTTTAACTGTGGCTAGATGCATCCGGCCAGTCCTCTCTCTAGGTTATGTGCAATTCCACGGTAACAGAGTGATGCTGAGATTCAGATTTTTCACTTTTAAAATGTATGTCAAACAAAAAACTATGATAACAAAGTTAAACAATCCATATAACGCAATTGCACAAGGCATACTTTTAACAATTTCCACAGAACATTTGATAAGAACATATTTACTCTTAAGAACAGTGAAGAATCTGAGTCTCAGCATTGCTCTTTTATTGTGGATTTGCCCTTATCTGTTAKTAAGACATGGACACTTTCTAAGTGCTAGGTTGCTATTTGTTTGCAGGTGAGGGAGAAAAAAAAACTTTGGACTTGATTTTAGGATTTGATGCTTTCTCTTCTCCTGTTTCTCTTGATAAGCAAGGAAGACTCCTCACAGAAAGGAAAGTATGGCAGTGCCTATATATGTATTGGGTGGTGGCTTGTTTTAAGGTGGGAATGGAAGCTGTATTACTTGATAGTACATGATCAAATATTGACAGTTAACTGCATGAGAGGCTTAAGAGTGAATAGGATAGCTTGTTTGTTAAATCGGTCTTGTTTTGCAAGGTTATCCAGAAGCCTCCTTTGAACAAACGAAGTACACATTGTATGCTTGGCTGCCTGGTATCGATGTATTTTTTTTTTAAATAATTCATTTAGCGTTATTTAATCCTCCGCCCCCCCATATCTTGACATTTTAAGGAGTGTTTGAAAACCCATTTTGTGCCAAAACTCAGCCTTATATCGTTTCTCTAAACGTGTAATCTTACAGGTTAGCCTGAACCTAGTGAGCTAGCTTACTACAAATGGAGCAACTCACAGCTGTAGAACGCAGACTTTCTCATAAGGATACAGTTTGTATTAGCCTAGCCTACATCTCTTCATTAGCTCTGTGTTTTTAGACTGTGTGTGTGTGTGTTTTACAACCTGGTCAATGTCTTGAAGTCTCCCTCTGGACAACTTGGACAAAGTGGGAGAGGAAAGCTGGAGATTGCTCTTCATCTCCTCCTGAGTGAATGTTTATGTTGATCCCAGTATCAGATCATCTATTCTAGTCTATCTACAGTCCATGCAGAACAATTGGGAGTCTATGCAGTCACTCAGTGTGACGATATCAAAACCCAGGGGTGATCCGATTAACCACAGATGCAGGTGATAAGGATGAGGAACAAATCGCACCCAGCATTTTAGTCATTTYTTTTCTTCTTTTTTTTTTACAATTTCAGTTTTGTGTTATCATACATGCTTTCTTTWATTTTTTTCTGTTTGTCCCTTATGTAACAAAGAAAAACACCTGATTGAATGCACTTTGAAAAACCTCCCTGAATCCTAAAGTGTCACTGTGCAACATCCAGGCTATGGACTCTCGCAGCCTCTCTCTCAACTGATTGATTCATTTAACTGATGATGAAAACTTCAGAACAGAACTGTGTTGAGATACTTGAATAAAATTCAGTGTCCCTGCAGCAAGTGGGTTTGTGTGTTGCCTAGGGAATGCTTTGAATCTCCTTTGTGTCTCTCTTCCCTCTCMTTTTCTCTGTCTGTCACTGTGGTGTTGTTGTACCTGTTGAGCTTTTGAGAAAAGAGGTTTATTTTTCATAGGAGTCTTTTAGGTGTTAGGCTAATGTTACAAACTCTGACGTGAGTGCAAAATCTCAGTGCGATACAGTACTCCAGTCCCAATTCAATTATGGTATTTTTAATTGCTTCTGATAACTGCTTAGTTCACACTGTTAAAACAATCCCAAGCCGCTGTTCATTAGCAGTGGACTGTAATCTCCTCTCACCTTTAACCCTCACTGYGTTCCTGTCTCTACTGTGTAGAGCATGTACAGGGCTGGCTAGACTAGCACCACCCCAGTGCTCTGCTGTGAGAGGGCTGGGTAGAGTGTATATGAAGGGGTAACAGACAGCTGGACTAACTAATAACACTGACTCATATTACGGAGGCCCTTAGATGGATTGAAATAGGTGTGATGGAAGAACACACTGTCCCTCCCTGCTCGACGGGTTCCCATGCAGCTTGCTTATTAAAGCTAGGTGCCTAAACTTAAAGGCCCAGTGCAGTTAAAAAACTTGATTTACCTGTGTTTTCTATATATTTCCCACACTGTGGTTGGAATAATACTATGAAAAGGATAATGCCCTTTTACTCTAAGAGCTGTTTGAAAAGACCGCCTGAAATGTCTTCTTATTTTGGTGGGATGGAGTTCTGATTACTAGACCAATAAGAAAGATTTCCAAACCTCTCTGCAAATAATTGTTAATTTTCAGTTTTCCCCTCCCTACTCCCAGATAGTCCTAGCTAAATTCTTGCTTGAGAAATTGCTCTTTGCTAAGAAGCTATTTTTGTTTATTTTTTACCGTTTTAATTGAAAACTATCACAGTAAGGTACTTAATTTTTATCCTGAAATGATTTGATATTGAGTTAAAAATGGCTGCATTGGGCCTTTAACTGATGCAGGTTCAAGTTTGAGCTCTGAGCCTTCCGTGCTGGTTTGGTTATTTCTACGGGCCAGGAAAAAATCAGGGCTCTAGGTATAGTCTATTGCCAGGTGTCCTAGGCATTTCCCCTTGGTCAGGTCACATGGTAAGGAATAACACCTGACTAAATTTACCCCCCCCCCCCCTTTTCCACAGCACTTTGCAAATGACCTGAGTGTCATATTTTGGTTGTCACCGCAGTCCAATGCCTGTGGTTTTTAGGCGTTAAAGTACCTCTATATTTCTATTATGTTTCTAAAATTCCAGTAAAAACGAGACTGTATCCCTTATATTTTATCACTTGTATTTTTTTCCCCTTAAGTGACAAACAGAACATACTCTTTGTTCTCCCTTTCTTACTCTCTCTGTGGTTACAGAACGTGAGGTGTAAAAATCTTGATCTTTCGGTGGGCTCTTAAAGTATAAATAGAGTGCAATCAACGTCACTGCGGGGCAGTGGTGGAGACCGGGCCATTTCCCCTGCTATTTTAGGGTCCTTTAACCCCAGTCTCTCCCCTGTAAACAGGCTTACACTAAGGTAATACACACAGTCAATCAGGTCACTGGATGACTGGCAGGGACAGTGTCCTGGAACCACTCCAATGAGTTTGGTCCTTCGTTGAACCAATTTTGTAAATATCTATGTTTGACTCTACTGCACATTAGCCTATTGAAACTTCTGATTATTGATCATCACATTTATGATACTGCCATGTTTTACTCTGTGCTCCCACTGCCTACAGTTGAATCGCTATGGGGCTATCCCTCATGTTAGTGATTTATTATTGTTATTCAGTGTTAAACGGTTATTGTTGTTGTTAAATTCACAGTTAGTATCTGTTTTCTTTGAAAGGTCAGAGGCCATGGAGTTGAACTTTCGAGAGGTCACAGGTGTGTCAATAAACCCCAGCCTGAAACAACAACCCCCAGTCCCTGAGTCCCTGCTCCCCTGTGGCGTCTGCAGATCAAATGGAACTGGACAGGTAGAAGCAAGATACTGTAGCTGATGCTCTTCTCTGCCCATAGACCTATCTGGGCCAGTCAACCCCTAGAAAGCAGAGAAAGGAAAGGAATCCGAGGCAAACAATATGCTAATTGCTCCTGCAGCTAGCTCTCTGGTATGCAAGGTGTTTCCACCATAGGCCTATTCCTGACACCTAGGGTTACAATATATTCAAGTTAAATTCAGTCAGTAAGGAATTATTGAATTGGGAATTTGCATTCACCTCCTGAGTTGAGCTGATCTGGAAAGGAATTCCCCCCGAACCTGCTGACTCCCTTTTGGCTTAGGAGAAGGGCTAGGGTTTCGATTTATGACTGGACATACGGCATATGTGCTCAGACCCCGTTTAGGAAACAGCAGTAGCCTGGAAGGTTACTGTTATAGGTAGTCTCACTTGCCTGACTGACGCTCCACCAGTGGCTGTGGGACGGGACTGTTTTGTAGAGGGCCTTCGTCTTCAGTAAAAGATACGAGGCTGATATCTTGTCATACATTCCATCAAGTCTATCGGTATATGAGTCCCTTTTGGGTATAGTGTAACTAACTTTAACATTCTGTCATGAAGAGCTAATGTTTAACTTATTAAAAAACATTTTCCCATCTCAAGAGGTTAATTCAAAAATGACAATAGTAATTGTCTAAATGAAGTAACATGGTTGACTGTGACAGGGTTGATCTGTCTGTTTATGGGTAACAGGGTTGACTTGTTCTGCTTGAACCCATTCAGTTTTCCACCACAAAACACCTGAAAATTTTCAAAGAATATTTAACCAGCTCACCTGATTTTACAATGATTTGACTATTAGATATTCAATGTTCCTTTTGGGAAAAAAATGTTTTAAAGGAAGAGTTTTACCATGTTGAAACGAGAGGTTAGTTCACGTAACAGGGTTGACTTTAAAATTAGGGACAGTTTTTTTTGTTTTCCTTAAAATGAATCACTAATCACATGAAATAATCTAGAGAAAAAACTTTTTTAAGCTAAACAAATGAACTAAGGCTTTACACATTTTCCCACCAGTGGTGTGTTTCCACGAAATGGACTTGTTGCGGATAAAAATCTGTGCGTGATGACGTAGTGCACACAAAATGTACTTTTTCGGGACATTTTTCATGTACCTAATACAAATCTAAAGTTCAATATGTTTCCATCACATTTTCAACTCTACCTATAGTTTTTCATAAATAAAAAAAACGAAATAGAAAATGTGCCTACTCTGGTCTTGTCACCTGCGCTCTAGCCAACAGCGTGCAGATATAGTGTGGGTAGACTGTGCAGATTGTCTAGCCCAGTGCTTCCCAACCAGGGGTACTGGGAGCCATATGGGTACTTGGTCAATCCACAGGGGGTACTTGAGAAGACTTATGAGACCATAGGCTTACTGGTCAAATAGACATGAGCGGGTACTTCAGGGGTACACCGGGAAGAGCAAAATTCAGTTGGTGTTACTGTAACCAAAAAAGGTTGCGAACGGCTGGTCTAGTCTACATGATGAGTTTATTATGGATAAGCGGGAATATTTGTTTTTATCAAACGGCAGTCAAGTATTGATCATCATGTCACCAGAACACTCTATATTAATTGGAAAGCAGCATCAAGCTCACCACTGTGCACTCACTACCCTGTGAAGTTCATAATTTATTTAATCTGTAGCTTAATAAACTACATGGTTTCCTGAGTCGTATTTGGAGGACCACACACCATATCATCGCGTGACTCCAAATTTACTTCGATATGATTGTTTTTATATCAATATTTGTGCATAAAGGCGTTTCCACCGCCATTTCCCTCATGATTAATTTTACCGACACAAAAAGATCCCACCATGTTGAACCAACAAATTATCTGTCGGCATTTATAAAATTACACCGAAACTTCCAATTTCCATCACAGCTGTTGTGATTTTTTTTTTTATACGATATGACTTTGAAGAGATGGCAATCTAAGCCCACAGGAAAGTGTGTGTCCTCAGGCCTGGAGGGATGCTAAAGTCCTTCTGCTACCCAAGAATAGCAAAGCACGGCTCAAATAGCTGACCAATCAGTCTGTTACCAACCCTTACTAAACTTTTGGAAAAAATGGTGTTTGACCAGATACAATGCTATTTCACAGTAACTAAATTAACAACAGACTTTCAACATGCTTATAGGGAAAGGTGTTCCAAATGTAGGCCTGAGGCACTTAGCCTACACAAATGACTGATGATTGGCTTAGAGAAATTGCTAAGCTTGTGGGAGCTGTTTGGTTAGACTTCGGTGCCGCTTTCGACATTATCGATCATAATCTGATGCTGGAAAAACGTATGTATTATGGCTTTACATCCCCCTCCTATATTGTGGATCGAGAGTTACCTGTCTAACAGAACACAGAGGGTGTTCTTTATTGGAAGTCTCTCCAACATAATCCAGGTAGAGTCAGGCATTCCCTAGGACCCTTTACTTCATTCAATCTTCACTAATGACCTGCCACTGGCACTGAGTAAAGCCTGTGTGTCTATGTACTGTATGCTGATGACTCAACACTGTACACATCAGCTACCACAGCAAGTCAAATCATTGCAACACTTAAACAATGAGTTTCAGTATGGCAATAAATAAGTTGGTCCTAAATATTTAAAAAACTTAAAGCATTGTATTTGGGAAAAAGGATTCACTAAACCCTAAACCTCAACTAAATAATGTAATGAATAACGTGGGAAAGTATCAAGTTGAGGAGACTGAACTGCTTGGAGTAACCCTGGATTGTAAACTGATGGTCAAAACATATTGCTGCAACGGTGGCTAAGATGTGGAGAAGTCTGTCCATAATAAAGTGCAGCTCTGCTTTCTCAACATTGTTATGAAAAAAAGGTACTAAGGTTTTGTCGCACCTGGACTACTGTCCAGTCATATGGTCAAGTGCCACAAAGAGGGACACAGGCAAATTACAATTGGCCCAGAACAGAACAGCACGGCTGGCCCTTAGATGTACACGGAGAGCCAGCAACTCTCCTGGCTCAGGGTGGAGCCTGCTTGTCTTTGGTGATTTTAACATGTCAATAACTCTCACAATCTGTCTGTTGAAGCGACCAGCGCACAGCTCAGACACCCATACATACCCCACAAGACATGCCACCAGAGATTTCTTCACAGTCCAGAACAGACTACGGGAAATGCAAAGCACTACATAAAGCCATAAATACATGGAAATCTATTCCAAATCATGTAGCTTCGTCAAGCAGTAAAATCAGATTTCAAAAACGGATAAAACTACAATTTATGGAACAGCGTGGACTGTGACGAGACACGCAGGCACACACACACACACACACACACACACACACACACACACACACACACACACACACACACACACACACACACACACACACACACACACACACACACACACACACACACACACACACCACACACACACAGCATCACAAACACATGCTAGCACACACTACACGCACACGGCAGTGTAAAGTACTACTTAAGTAGCTTTTTGGGGTATCTGTACTTTACTTAAGCATTTATATTTTTGACAACTTGTACTTTTACTCCACTACATTCCTAAAGAAAATGATGTACTTTTGTATTCTTTACATTTACCCTGACATCCAAATGTACTTGTTACATTTTGAAGGCTTAGCAGGACAGGAAAATTGTCCAATTCACACACTTATCAAGAGAACAAGTGGTCATCCCTACTGCCTCTTATATGGTGGACTCACTAAACACAAAGGCATCTTAGGTAAATGATGTCTGAGTATTGGAGTGTGCCCGTGGCTGTCCATACATTTTCAAAACATGAAAATGGTGCCGTCTGCTTTGCTTAGTATAAGGAATTTGAAATGATTTATACTTTTACTTTTGATACTTAAGTATATTTGAGCAATTACATTTACTCTTGATACTTAAGTATATTTAGAAACAAATACTTTTAGACTTTTACTCAAGTAGTATTTTACTGGGTGACTTTCACTTTTACCTGAGTAACTTTCTATTAAAGAACCTATACTTTTACTCAAGTATGACAATTGGGTACTTTTTCCTCCACTGCACACACATACATTTTAAATATTGTTATTTTGCTGTATTGATTTTGTATTGCAGATATGTTATGGTAGAGTAGTGTGTAATAATGTGTTATATATTGTTTTATTGAATGTAATTGTGATTGGACTGCATGAAGAGTAGCTTCTGCCTTGACAGCAGCATATGGGGATGTGGAATAAAATACCAAAAAAATACTTTACTCGCATAAAAACTGTGCATAGAAATGTGGGTAGTGATGGTGAAAACTTGGAGAAAACTTGACGTTAATTGGGCTAAAGTATTCCTAGTCGCAGAGAGCGCACAGACCACTTTTGTCTTTGCCACAATAATCAAAAATATTGAATTTTGCTTGTGGTCTATATTAAATACGACTTCAATTAATATAACAGGCTTTTAAAAGTAATATTGGTGCACAACTTCTACTTAAAATAGGGATGCAAAAGGTACTCATTTCGTGGAACAACCCATATAAGACCTCTGATTAAACCTTTCTGTTTATAGGCAATAGGTATACACTTCGTACATTATATATAGAGCAGACACGTTTCTCTATTACATGTGTTAGAATGGCATTTGTTTGATTCATTATACTGTATACGTTATGAACGTACAGCACTACTGACTAATGTAAGACAATATGGAAAGCTGATGTAACTACAGTGGTACTTCTCTTTTCACCCACAAGGTGTCAGCAGTAACAAAGGAAATACAGCTTAGCGTCCTTTGTTCGAGAGCAGCTCAGATGGTCATATTCAGTCATGCCAGACAAGAGACCTGGTCCAAAAACCAACCCGGTACCACCTGCCATAGCCCCTACCACCTCCACTAGCCCCCAAGCTTGCTGTGTTAGCAGACCTGAAGGAACTGGATAGATAGCAATATGGCATTGGCAAGGGCTCCCCTAAACCCCTCTTCATCTAATTACCTTCTACCCCTGACATTAAAGAGACTACATGGATACATTATGGTTAGGTGAAGAGATAAACACAAATAAAGAATTGGTCTGGTGAAAGCAGATTATGCCTAGATGATGGAGAAAAGACAAGGTGTGTGTTAGTTGGGTTGATTCTGTGTCAGAGCATGCAGGTTTGAATATGTGTGTGTGCTCCGCATCTCACTCATATCATGAACTGAAAGGTTGTGTGCGTGTTTGTATGCGTGTAAACAGCTAAAGTCGGGAAAGGTTTGCGYTCCCTCTAGTGGATAGATCTACATAAACAAGCCTGGTGTCGTATAATCTGTCGGGAAGGAATGGGATCCGTGGGCTAACGAGCAGCAGTAAATTCCGGTGTTTGGGTTTTTCGTCTCTGGTTGTATGGACAAATTACAATTTCGCAGGTGTTAGCGTCTCTCGAATTTCGGAAGAGGAGGGGACATTCAGCCCATAATTTGCAAAGATAGAGAGGGTGAAGCTCCTCGTTCCGGTCCCAGTTCCTCGATCTAGCATATCTTGATCCATTTTCTCAACAAGTATGGACCCAGAACTTAATCGAGCAGCTGACCAATTACATGAGACTTTATTTCTGGGTTAACGAGATTCGCCTCCCTCAAGAGCTTCAACATCCACCTGGTTCTCTGCGTCTCCTCTGGCCCAGTGTCAAGACGAGACAACACTTATTCTCTTTTTTTATGAAGGCAATATGTTTATAGGTTTGAGTGTTATATATCTGACTCTGAATATTCAATTCTATAAAAACACTTAGGCTACTTCTATGCATATTTTCATAGTTCAAAAGGACCTACTTTTGCAACAAAAAAAAGCAACGACCTGCGGATGATTTGCAGTGGAGAGGTGAGTTGTTCTAATGAGACAGTTTGAATGCTACTCCAATGAATGTAACTCTAATGATTCTTAAATTAAGTTCTGAATATCTCCCTTGTTCTTATTATTATATAATCTCATCTAGTCCATCATGACATGTAGAGCTCACTCTAACATACACGTTACAGTAGACAGGCTACCTCAGCAACAGCAGTCATCTCTTTAGCACCAGTCAGCGGTCCACTGAGATGACAAAAAGGTTTGGGTGATGAGGGGGATGCGGTTGCTATTGGAGATCTTGACTCCATCACGTCACGATGGGAGGGAGGGGGAGCTCATCCGTGTGTGAGAGAGCGAACAGGAGAGAGGGGGGAGAGGGAGGAAGGGCATTGAGGAGGAAGACAGTGAGTATCAATTGACAACCAGCAGTGTCTCAACCCGCTCGACCGGAGATGGTCCCCCCAAACACGGGCGCAGAATAGTGGTCCTGCAAGGCTTCTGAGGAGGCGAGAGGACAGCCGAGGACTCCGGCGATGCATGCGTTCACTGCCGAAAAATCTAACCTTTCAGAGGATCTCTCCTGTCAAATGGGATTATTATTTCTGTCGGGGGTTAAAGGGAAGCTGCCAGCTGCAAGTCCATGCACATTAATTTATCCGATCAAAAACAAGACGGAGCACTCACTTTCTCCATAAAGGTAAATATGAAATCGATTAAAAATAGGTTGTTTTGCCATATGCACGAGGGATTCGTTTCCTTTATTTATTATTAAACACCGCGCCCTGATCGGTGTAGCTCGGTAGGCAGTTTGGCTGTCGTGTGCTCGGCTGCTGTTTACAGACTCTATTTTAAACATATGGGTCAATTTGGATAATTTCTCCTTCAAACAATAATACTATGTTTTGTGTTGTTTTGGGTTACTTTAGACTTTGCATGCAACTGTTGAGCTTGGGTTTTCTGGTTGAGAATAATATCATTTGCAGGTTGTCGTCGGCGGTACCAAGCCTTCTTGTCAGCCAGTTTCTCTCCTGCGCCTCATTGTTCACCGGAGAGGCTTTATTAGGGACCCCTCGCTGGTTGGCGATATGTCGCCCCTTTGTTCCTCATCAGTTTGTTTTGACACCAGCCGGTGCTTCCGGCACGTCTGTCATCGTATGTATTCTTTATTTATTGTTAATAACCAATCGCGCCTATATTATGCTAGTTTTTTGTTGTTGTCCTTTATAGGCATATATCGAGCGTCAGTTCACCCAATTGCCATAAATCGGGCGATGACATGACACCAGGTGGCGGGGCGGATAGTCTATTTAGATTACTCTACAGACTATTGGGTCGCTTCGCCTATTAGGCACCTGCTTCTCCCATTAGCATTGTTGGAAAAAAAACATTAAATATTCACAGATTTTTTAACACATGTTAATATGATGTGTTGACCCATTTAAAAATCCTATAAGGCCAGAAAAAGGCGAGCACACTTTCAGGAAGCATCTATTCTTCTGAAATATAATGCTGGCATCGATTTACCTTGACACATTTTCGCAGGGTGTGCTTGCATTGACAAAAACAAGCGCACCTTGAATACTTATCTAGCCACCATGCTTTTTTTGGTGTTTTAATTCCTTACAGACAATGCAACCACCAGGCCTTCAGGCAGCAGTTTGGAGAGATCCTATCATATCAAATCCAAGTTTAGGCTTAATTGTTTTTCCCCCCTTCCTTTCTCTTAAAACAGATGGTCTCTTCATCCCTTGAGGGGCATCATATGTAGGCTGCTGTTCATTCCAACCACTTTCCACATCTCTAATTGGTTCAAATTCACACCCATGCACCCATTCATATTCTGAATTAGATTTTCATTTTAAACTGATAGATGTCTACTAAATATTTAGATCTGGCAAATGAGACACTATGACCAGCTATATATTTAGGCTTTTTTTTCTCAATCTTTTTTTCACAATTTCCCTGTAAAGAGATGAAGACATCATCAGCCGCACAAAGTTAACCTACTGCGACAGCAATACAGAGAAGTATCTTTACAGTTACAGTGAGGTTACATGTTAGAACTCTGTGTACTGCACTTCTAGTAGGAGCTTTCTCCCATGAACCATCTCTCTCCCAGATTGGTTTTTGGTGACTTTTTTTATGGGTAGACAGATACAGCTGGTGAAACCAATGCCTCTGGGTAGGCCTGGGTCTTAGATTGGTTCTGAAGAACTTGGGTTTGGTTCTCGGTAGTCCTCAGTATAAAATATTAACCGATCCTGTGCAAGAAACCTGAGAAGCAACACGCTACATACCAAACAGATAGGATTGGATTTGCAGTAATCCATTTCCAATTTGAGTTTTCTCTCCATCACTTGGCTTCAATCTCTTTCACGTCGTCATCAGCACTATCAGATACGCATCAAGGTCATGTCAACGTTGAAGTGATGAGTGAGCCCTGTGGAAAGTTGGATTTCAGGTCAGAGTGCAATTTCTGCTGCTGTGTCTCCCCAGATCCTGGCGGGCAGCGTTGATTTAAAACAGCTGAGCACACGCTTCTATTTCTATTCTTCCTCCTCATGTTGTGTCTTTAAGTCCTGTGGGCTGCTGCTGGTTAGTCAGAGGCGCATGTTCCTGGTTATCTGCCACCCCAGGCCTTGTGCATGTCAGGGGCACCAGCGTGAGGGTGCGTGAGTCAAAAGGCTATAATAAGATGTTACTTGTCTGTTAAACAGTTTATCCACAGTACCATCCAGACTCAGAGGAATCTTTTGTTGCATCTTTCAATATTGTAGCAATCATGCTCTTGGCATATTACACTACCGTTCAAAAGTTTTGGGGTCACTTAGAAATGTCCTTGTTTTTGAAAGAAAAGCAACATTTTTTGGGGTCCATTAAAATGACATCAAATTGATCAGAAACACAGTGTAGACATTGTTAATGTTGTAAATGACTATTGTAGCTGGAAACGGCAGATTTTTAATGGACTGGCAGCTTCATTAAATAGTACCCGCAAAACACCAATCTCAACCTCAACAGTGAAGAGGCGACTCCAGGATGCTGGCCTTCTAGGCAGAGTTCCTCTGTCCAGTGTCTGTGTTCTTTTGCCCATCTTAATCTTTTATTTTTATTGGCCAGTCTGAGATATGGCTTTTTCTTTACAACTCTGCCTAGAAGGCCACATCCCGGAGTCACCTCTTCACTGTTGAGACTTGTGTTTTGCGGGTACTATTTAATGAAGCTGCCAGTTGAGGACTTGTGAGGTGTCTGTTTCTCAAACTAGACACTCTAATGTACTTGTCCTCTTGCTCAGTTGTGCACCGGGTCCTCCCACTCCTCTTTTTACTCTGGTTAGAGMCAGTTTGCACTGTTCTGTGAAGGGAGTAGTACACAGCGTTGTACGAGATCTTCAGTTTCTTGGCAATTTCTCGCATGGAATAGCCTTCATTTCTCAGAACAAGAATAGACTGACGAGTTTCAGAAGAAAGTTCTTTGTTTCTGGCCATTTTGAGCCTGCAAACGAACCCACAAATGCTGATGCTCCAGATACTCAACTAGTCTAAAGAAGGACAGTTTTATTGCTTCTTTAATCATAACAACAGTTTTCAGCTGTGCTAACGTAATTGCAAAAGGGTTTTCTAATGATCAATTAGTCTTTTAAAATGCTAAACTTGGATTAGCTAACACAACGTACCATTGGAACACAGGAGTGATGGTTGCTGATAATGGGCCTCTGTACGCCTATGGAAATAGTCATTTACAACATTAACAATGTCTACACTGTATTTCTGATCAATTTTATGTTATTTTAATGGACCCCAAAAATTTGCTTTTCTTTCAAAAACAGGGACATTTCTAAGTGACCCCAAACTTTTGAACGGTAGTGTATATCACAATGACCACTGCCATGTGGGTTAATCCAACGGCACTGCAGCCAGTTCTCCTGTACATGGAGCAAATAGTTTGCAGGTTTGTTTCCAGTCAGATCCAGCGACCAGAATCTTAGACGTAGTTTATATGCTCAGAAACTCTATACTTCATCCAAAAATGGGGTTTATAAGCACACCATACAATACTTTTATAGTTTTTACACAGCTCTACAGGACCTCCTTGGTAGATTAGAAGAGAGGAGAGGAGAACAGAGGAGAGAATGAGTAGAGGAGTGTGGGGTCTGGAGTGTACTGTGGATGAGTGAAAGCTGTCAGATGGGTTGGGACTTGATTGATGCCCTTCACCAGATGAATCAGAGATTGTGATGTGTCAGCACAGATGAATAATGCACACTGCTTCGATATACCTCTCCTTTACCTCTCTATCCCATTTCACTCTTTTATCTACCTTTCTCTCTCTGTTTTTTTCCTCCCCTCCTCTCCACCCTGTCCTTTCATGTTCTTTCATTCATGTTTTTCCCCTGTCTTCTCTCCTCTCCTGTTATTTCTCTCTCCCCTCTCTCCTCTTTCTATCACTTCCACCTCCCCTCTCCTTTTTTCTCCTCCCTCCCTCTCTTTTTCCTCTCTCCCCTTTCTCCCTCTCCTCTCCGTTCTACCATCTCCCCTCTTTCCCTATCTACTGTTACATTAGGATTTTTCATTTTGCAATATTCTTCCTATCAGATCTTTATTCTAGCTCTGTTGAAGAAGCAATGTATATGTTAATGTGTTGATTTGCAAGCCAATGTGAAACGCTCTAAAGTGGAAGTGGCGAAGTGGTTGCACTGAGGTGCTGTTGCTGCTGTGTCACCGAGTGGCAGAAGTTATAAAGGGCAGGGAGATTGAGTGACAAGATGGCTGACATGATAGAAACTTGCAGACTGTCTCATCAGACGTGGAATGAAGGCTGTGGTTGGCAAGAATATTCTAGAACGTTCTAAAGAATGCTGATGAATTTGCCTGTTGTTTTGGGCAAGGGCAGTTTTGGGAAAGAGAATAAGCTTCTTTGGTTTTGGGCTGTAGAACAAGGCTATTTCCGTTGTACAAAGAAAAGAAAATCCTCTTTCTGATTGAGAATCCCTTTTTGGCTCAAGAGTAAGGCTAGTAAACTCATTAATGTCTCCTGGATGGCTGCCGAGACCTAGAAGAAAAGAGAAAATTAATCAGTATCCAGACAGTAATGACTTGTTTTGATGAAATCTGTCCATGTTAATGCTTTGACCTCAACTGTATCACTATCAGGTATGGATTATGGCTACTGCTGTCTACTATGGTCTGTCTGTACATGATTATTTCATATCCCTATCTGTGTGGGCTGGGCAGATTTCAAAGGTTATGACTCTATTTGCATAACATCACCTCTCACGACTACAGGTCAGAAGGATGGAGACGATTTGGGTCCTGCAAGAGTGGTGGGGGCCAGATATTGCGATTATGAATTGATATTTTCAACCACGGGTGAAAACGTGGTAATTCCATCCGGCATGGTTTAAACAAGTGTCAGGGTAGAGAACATCACTTCTAAAATGAGATCTTAAGAATGAATAAGAACTGTGCTAACTGAATACAAAACCAAATGAAACAAATATTTTCCAACATTGTTATAGGCTACAATGATAGTATATAGGCTTATTACAACGACATATTAATAAACATACATGTTTTACATAATCATCAACATATAGTATGCTATAAGCACTTATTAATTAGTTAACGAATAACATTGAGTTCCTATTTCCTATTTTACCATTATGAGTTCTTAAATAACCTAAGTTAATTATTTATTCAGGCAGCCAAAAGCTACAGATGGAATAGGAAGCTTATGATTGTGTAATTATGTATACATTCACCAACAACTTTATTAGGTACACCTATCTACTACTGGGTTGGAACCCCCCTTTACCTCCAGAACAGCTTGAATTCTTTGGGGCAAGGATTCTACAAGTCGGAAACGTTCCACGGGGATGTTGGACCATGCTGACGGGATGGCATCATGCAGTTGCTGCAGATTCGATGGCGGTACACCACCGCCACCAGCCTGTACCGTTGACGCCAGGCAGGGTGGGTCCATGGACTCATGCTGCTTACGCCAAATCCTGACTCTGCCATCAGTATGATGCAACAGGAACCGGGATTCGTCGGACAAGGCGATGCTTTTCCACTCCTTAATTGTCCAGTGTTGGTGATCGCGTGCCCACTGGAGCCCCTTCTTCTTGATTTTAGCTGTTAGGAGTGGAACCCATTGTGGTTGTCTGCAGCAATAGCCCATCCGTGACAAGGACCAACGATGTTTGAGTTCCCGAGATGCCGTTCTGCACACCACTGTTGTACTGCGCCGTTATTTTTCTGTTTGTCGCCCCCCATGTTAGCTTGCACGATTCTTGCCATTCTCCTTCGACCTCTCTCATCAACAAACTGTTTTCGCCCACGGTACTGAGACTGGATTGGATTTTTGTTTGTCGCACCACTCTTGAGAAACCCTAGACACTGTCGTGCCCAGGAGGGCGGACGTTTCTGAGATACTGGATCCGGCGTGCCTGGCACCGGCGATCATACCACGCTCAAAGTCGCTTAGGTCACTCGAACAGTAATTGAATACCTCGATGTCTGCCTGCCTGCTTTATGTATGTGATTCACTGTATGTCGGAGCATTCCATTTTTGTGAACCATTTTAGTGTATCATAAAAAGACAGTATGATAACCATTATTCAGTCTGATGGTAGTTGGTATGCACCAGGCTGGCTGAGATGTCTGGCCGTTGTGAGGACGGGGGCGATTTGTCAGTCTGTTATCTTTGGCAGCTCTTTAATTTGTCACAGACACACACACACTTGCCCACAAGTGCGCACGGACACGCACACACTGCACACGCACAGCCGCAAGGACACACACACACTAACAACAGAGAGCACGGACATGCACGCAACCTACACTTGTGCTGCTGCAAAAACACACACTCATGCACACACACACACACACACAAACACTCTCTCAGTCTCCCTCTCACTGACAGACAGGACAGAACCATCGAGCACAATGTCTGTTTTTCTACGTCATTACTTTGGCTTTCAATTCGATTCACATCTTTTCTGTCCCTCAAGGCAAAACTCATTTTGGCGTCACAAATCTCTCATCTCCATCAGGAACCAATGGTTCGTTACTAGTAGAATTGCTCAAGATGGGTTCATGACACAGGAAGTTGGTGGCACCTTAATTGGGGAGAACGGGCTCGTGGGAATGGCTGGAGCGAAATGAGTGGAATGGTGTCAAATACATCAAACACATGGTATCTAAATATAATCATACACTTTAGTGCACCTCTAATGAGTATTTACGTATTATTATAATTTTTTCCTGCGGTTACAATGATGTTAGCCTGAGTGCCAGTCTGCTCCTGCTTTCATGTTTGCCTTGACAATGACAGCAATGGAGTTGGCAAGTGCACAAACAGATCTGGGACCAGGCGACAATGACATCAGTGTGGTTGTTAATTTATGCGAGACCATGTAGCCAGCAGCGCCAGGGATAATTAGATCTCAGAGGAGAGGACAGGGATCATGTGACCAGGCCTAGCCAGGTGTCGCCATGACAGTGTATGTGGCCATGACAGTGTGTGTACTCAGGAGGGACGGAGCTGGGTAAACATACACATGTTATACCAAGGAATTAATACACAGAATATCGATGACAGAGGTTTTACAATGAGAATAATCTAAATCTAGCCTGCATGATCTGGACAGCAGGGGCCAAAAGCACTAATGAATGAAGTAGGCTCTGCCTACACATTGCAAATAAAGGAAAGGGGATACCTAGTCAGTTGCACAACTGAATGCATTCAACCGAAATGTGTCTTCCGCATTTAACCCAGTGACTTTTCGGTTATTGCAGTGCCTATCTGATAAATAGTCCTCATCTTCCTGAAAAGCTTGAGATGTGTCTTAATAATGACATGAAAGTGAGTGAAGATGATCAAGGCCGTCTCTGTTGTCAGGGAGCTTCTATTGTTCTTTCTTCCATCTCTTCTCCCCTCCTCCATTGGCTGCTGTTGCTCCCGTCAGAAGCATCTCAGGTTTCACTGTGTGGCTCGCTTGATGGGTTTTTAATCGTTCATTTGCTCAGGAATGAGGGGAGGCCTGCTTCACAAATGGCACCCTATTCCCTATATAATGCACTACTTTTGACATTTTGACAAGGGCCCATAGAGCTTTGGTCAACGGTAGTGCACTACATAGGCAATAGGGTGCCATTTGGGATGTAGACGAGAGCTCTGAGGAGTATGGCGGCCGCTCAGCTCAGCCTGGACATCTTATTAACTCCCCTGAGAGACACGACAGACAGGCAGAACAGAACAGGACTGACTGAGCCTCTACTGTAAAACTAAAATGGAGGGCGCGGGTGGGAGGGAGGCAATGATAGAGAGAGGGACAGAGACAGAGAGAGACAGGGCCCGGTGCCATCTTGGTTATTAAAAACATGGAGGGAGAGAGAGAGGGTTCGTCACTAGTTACCACAGCCACAAAGTCATAAACCCTGCCTATTTCAACCATTTATCTTCTTAAAATGTGATTTTAAACCTAACCTTAACCCTAACCTTGACCACACTGCTAACCTTGTGCCTAACCCTAACCTTAAATTACATTTTAGTTTTCACGAATTTCTACGACATAGCCATTTTGAGGCACTTTGTGGCTGTGGTAACTGGTGGAAACCAGAGAGAGTGAGTGATGTGTGGGGGGTGGATTGATAGATGGATACATCTATTATCACAAACATACCAGAATATTGCATAAACATGTTATTAAAATACACTATTTTTCACTAGTCTATCTGACTACTCTTACTCATTGAGTCAGTAGGAGTACTGCCAAACAGATCACCATCCTCATGAACTGCATGTAGCCAGTCGTATCTAGAATACAGTATGTACTACATACTGTATTCTATTTAATTGTGCTCCGTGTACTCTGCTGCCTCCAGCATGGATCCAGGTTTCTGGCAGTAGGAATACTGCATAATAAATGATAATCTGCATGAGTTGCATGTAGCTAGATATGCAGAACATACAGTAGGTACTGTAGCTACTGCACCCAGCTTGTATGGAGGTATCTGGCAGGCTCAGATATGGTAATTGACCCACGAGCTGACAAGGTCTCAGCCATCAGGCTGCTTAATGAGCCAATGAACAGACAGACAGAGTTAGACAGACCAAGGGCCTGTTTTAGTGATAGAGATAGCAGGGATGTGGAGGTTGACAGGACTGCAGTGTGTCTCTGGTTGTCGGTGGGGGAGATTTGCCTGTTTCTCTCTGTTAAAGCTGTTTATCCCCCAAGAAAGTGATGTTTAGTCATAGGAATTAGCATAATCTCTCTCTGTCGGTGAGAGTGTGTTTTAGTGTGGGTGTGTGTGTTCGGTTTGTGTGTATGGATACGCCTATGTGTGAATGTGAATGTTGTGATAATGATTATTGTTCATGCACAGCTGTATGTGATTAGAAACTTCTCTTTACAATTGTGAGAACATTTCAGGTCCATTTCCGTTAAACATGTTGAAAACAGCAATGGTTCCCGAACGATTTTCAGGTGTGGCCGACCTAAAGCTAATGGGAGTTTTTGGCTACCCACCAAGCCAACAACAGTGTGTATATACTGTATATATATATATATATATACAGTGGCTTGCGAAAGTATTCACCCCCCTTCAATTTTTTCCTATTTTGTTCGCCTTACAACCTGGAATTAAAATAGATTTTGGGGGGGATTTGTGTCATTTGATTTACACAACGTGCCTACCACTTTGAAGATGCAAAATATTTTTTTGTGTGTAACAAACAAGAAATAAGACCAAAAAAATGAAAACTTGAGCATGCACAACTATTGGATGGGTTCAAGTTGGATGAGTTCTCAAATCTCTGGAAGACTGAAACAGGTTTCCCTCAAGAATTTCCCTGTATTTAGCACAATCCATCATTCCTTCAATTCTGACCAGTTTCCCAGGCCTTGTCTATGAAAAACATCCCCACAGCATGATGCTGCCACCACCATGCTTGGGGATGGTGTTCTCAGGGTGATGAGTGGTGAGGGGTTTGCGCCAGACATAGTGTTTTCCTTGATGGCTAAAAAGCTACATTTCTGTCTCATCTGACCAGAGTACCTTCTTCCATATGTTTGGGGAGTCTTCCACATGCATTTTGGCGAACAACAAACGTGTTTGCTTATTTTTTTCTTTAATAAGCAACGGCTTTTTTTCTGGCCACTCTTCCATAAAGCCCAGCTCTGTGGAGTGTTTCAGCTTAGTGGTCCTATGGACAGATACTCCAATCTCCGCTGTGGAGCTTTGCAGCTCCTTCAGGGTTATCTTTGGTCTCTTTGTTGCCTCTCTGATTAATGCCCTCTTTGCCTGGTCTGTGAGTTTTGGTGGGCGGCCCTCTCTTGGCAGGTTTGTTGTGAGGCCATATTTTTTCTATTTTTTAATAATGGATTTAATGGTGCTCCGTGGGATGTTCAAAGTTTTGGTCTTTTTTTATAACCCAACCCTGATCTGTACTTCTCCACAACTTTTTCCCTGACCTGTTTGGAGAGCTCCTTGGTCTTCATAGTACCACTTGCTTGATGGTGCCCCTTGCTTAGTGGTGTTGCAGACTCTGAGGCCTTTCAGAACAGGTGTATATATACTCAGATCATGTGACACTTAGATTGCACACAGGTGCACTTTATTTAACAAACAAACCACGGCAACAGACACCACAAGGTCACCATCATATTCTGGACCAATTGGAAAGTCATATTTATTCAATCTGCATTATATGCTGCAGTCTACCATAAGGCCACCACTTCAATTGAACAGCCATATTGTGGTTTTTGCCTATTCTGCATATAAGGCTTGGTTGTGTGTGAATAAATTGTTTCCCTTCCGCTCTTGTAATCCGGCCTATATGTACTTTAATACCATTTGGTGCTAAGTTTTCCTGCCAGTCCATCTGTTAGCTTCATTCTGAGGGCACACACTGTCAATGAGCACATGTCACTCTTCTGTGTCCCCTTTTAGCTGAGTAGGCTTACAGTACAGTACAGTACAGTACAGTGCACCACTCCTTTGGAGGTATTGTGACCAGTGTCCACTCGCTGCACTAAGCACTTGACTACACCACCTATGCAAATCAGGTTAAACCCTTTGGTGGGTTTGTGTGGGATGTTTGGGTCTGATATGGATAAGGTCCCTGGTTCGAGTCCCTCTTTCACTGGGCAATAAGGGGAGGCATGTACAGGTACTATGAGTATACCTTGAGAATGCAGCCAAGAGAGTACAGTTTGTACAGTTTTTGACAACACAACTACAGCCACTGCTGAGCTCAGCCTCGGGCAGGGAGGTCTAAAGGCTCCTGTTATGGTGACTTAAGTGGTTGACAGGAAATCGAATTCTGAAATTGGTTGAAGAAAAACGAGGCGTATAGCATACACGCGTGCACGCACACATGCACGCACACATGCACGCACACAAAGTCACTCAGGAAGTATAACACACAGTCGTTCTAAGCCCTACAATGCCCATTCCGCCTCATCAAACCCCAGGGAGGGACGATCACTAAATGCAGCATCCACCACAAGCCAAGCTTAAGTTCCCTACGGTTGTGAGGGAACTTGTTTTTTCCCCCCCATATTCATTCTCGGAAGTATGATTTGAGGATCACTCATCCTGGCTCGTAGCTTAACACGAGTAAATGGGGTAATCTCTTGACGGCTTCTGGTTCCGAATGTTTGAGGTTGATAACGTTCCTCATTCCCAAAACATTCCTTCCTGTAGGAACTGGTATTAGTACGTCGAACTAATATGTTATTGCCAGTGGGAATAGCTAATACTTCGGATTTCTAAATACTGCTATATAACTCAGTGGGAAGGAACGTTAATATCGACGGTTTGTTCAGGCACCCTGGTCTGTAGCTTCATTGATATGCAGCAAAGTGAACAGTGCTTGTACTAGGAGACTGACGGTTATGTCGTTTTGTCAGAAAGGGCTTGGATGACTTGTCAAGTGGGGATCACAGGAACATAAAGACAGCAGCTCTCCTGCTAAAAACGTAACCGAGGCTGATGCAGCAGCACCCGCCTGCCGTAAGCCGTGCTCTCTCACTCCCCCATGAGAATCACTATGGCTGGCTCATCCGGCTGGCTACCTCACTCTCTCTGGTGTGATTCTGTGTGAGATGTTGTGTGCTAATAGTGGTGTGTTGATGTAGTGTGTGTTCGCTCGCTGTGTTGTGTGTTGTTTTTTTGTTGTTCGATCGATGTGTGGCGTGTGTGGTTGTGAGTGTGTGTGGTGTGTGTTGTAGTGTGGTGGTGTGTGTGTGTTGTGGTGTGTGTCGTGTTGGTGGTGTGGATAGTGCTGTTGATGTGTGTGTGTGTTAGGAAGAGCAAAGAGAATGAGTTGTGCTTTGCTTTTGCTTTGTCCCGGCAAGTGTGTCAGGGAGTGTTGTGATGTGTGTTGGGTGTGTGTGCGTGCGTGGCCTGCCTTGCCTGCTGCTGATGAAAAAAGTGTGGTATTCTAGTGTGCGTGTGCGTGTGTGTGTATGGCTAGTGCGTGTGTGCGCGTGTTGTGTGCGTGTGTGTGCGTTTCGTGTGTGCGTGTTAGGCGCTGATGTGTGTGCCTGTGTGCGTGTGCGGTGTGTGTGTGTGTAGTGTGTCGCGCTGCATGAATGACCTGTCTCTTTTCCAACAGGGTCTTGGGTCATTGTAATTCCTGCTGCTCCACAACAGCCTGCTCCACCACCAAAGGAGCTTCTATAGCCAACAAATACCACATTTCCTGTGCTAAAATGATATTGTATTGTATGGAACTATACATGTGTGTATATGAATGAATAGTTTCACAATCATATGTGTACTGTATACATTCTACAATATGAAATCTCTGAACAGGAGAAGCACCTCCAACAGTGTGTGTGTGCATGCGTACTACTGTATGTGTGGTGGTTTTGGTGTATCCTCATATTCTGTCACTAAACTCAGCAACTCTGTTCAACTGTATTGGTCTAAAGAGACTATCCTGTAGCTATTAACTGCTTTGTAGCTAGCTAACGGGCTCTCTCTGTCCTCCGCCAGGTTAATCTCCCAGCTGACTGATGGGGCTGTAAACTACCCAAGGAAAACCGATCCTGCCTGTGGTATCTCAGATCTCACTGGCCTGCTTTGTTGTCATGGAGACAGGGGCCCGTAGAGGCTGCCTCAGCCCCACTGTGGTGAAAAGCATGCTGGGTAAGAGGGAGGGGGGGTGATACAAACAAAACATGTTATTCACACCACAGTGGAAGGGAAAGGGTTGTTTTCCTCAGCTTAACGTGTTGATGCTTTAGAATCATAATAGAGTAATTCCCTTTGATTTTGGTCTTTGATTCCCCACGCAGGTATACTCCATGTCTGAGGCAAACTGAAGATAACGTTAACCCTAACCGCGGGGTGGCGGGGCTCGCACAAAGGCGTGTGTGTGGTGTGGTGTGTGTGATGTGTGTGTGTGTGTGTGTGTGGTGTGTGTGTGTGTGATGTGTGTGTGTGTGTGTGTGTGTGTTGTGTTGTGTGTGTGGTGTGTGTGTTGTGTGTGGGGGGGGGTGTCTCTGTTGTGTGCATGTGTTCGTGTGGTGGGTGTCTTCTGTGTGTGCATGTGTCGTGCGTGGCGCTTGAATGTTCTGTGTGTCATGTCTGACTGTCTGTGTGTGTGTCGTTGTGAAGTCACACATACCCGCAGGTCATGTTGACTCATTCCCTCCTTCCTGTGTTGTTGCAGGTCCACTGGATGGTCACACTGAGGATTCCACAGAGCAGGCCATGATGCCTCAGCCTCAGTCAGGGCTGTAGAAAACACACAGAGGTAAGGACACACACACATACAGTCGTGGCCAAAAGTTTTGAGAATGACACAAATATTAATTTTCATAAAGTCTGCTGCCTCAGTTTGTATGATGGCAATTTGCATATACTCGAGAATGTTATGAAGAGTGATCAGATGAATTGCAATTAATTGCAAAGTCCCTCTTTGCCATGCAAATGAACTGAATCCCCCCAAAAACATTTCCACTGCATTTCAGCCCTGCCACAAAAGGACCAGCTGACATCATGTCAGTGACTCTCTCGTTAACACAGGTGTGAGTGTTGACGAGGACAAGGCTCGGGATCACTCTGTCATGCTGATTGAGTTCGAATAACAGACTGGAAGCTTCAAAAGGAGGGTGGCAGCAAAGAAGCCACTTCTCTCCAGGAAAAACATCAGGGACATCCTGAAACCATTCATGTGTGGGGTTGATTCTCAGCCAAGGGAGTGGGCTCACTCACAATTTTGCCTTAGAACACACCCAAGAATAAAGAATGGTACCAACACATCCTCCGAGACCAACCATCCAGGAACAGTTTGGTGACAAACAATGCCTTTCGAGCATGATGAAGCACCTTGCCATAAGGCAAAAGTGATAACTAAGTGGCTCGGGGAACAAAACATCGATATTTTGGGTCCATGGCCAGGAAAATCCCCAGACCTTAATCCCATTGAGAACTTTTTTAGTTATTTATTTCACCTTTATTTAACCAGGTAGGCTAGTTGAGAACAAGTTCTCATTTACAACTGCGACCTGGCCAAGATAAAGCAAAGCAGTTCGACACATACAACAACACAGACATACAGTCAATAATACAGTAGAAAAAAATAAAACAAAAAGTCTATATACAGTGAGTGCAAATGATGTAAGACAAGGGAGTTAAGGCAATAAATAGGCCATGGTGGCGAAGTAATTGCAATATGGCAATTAAACACTGGAATGGTAGATGTGCAGAAGATTAATGTGCAAGTAGAGATACTGGGGTGCAAAGGAGCAAGATAAATAAATACAGTATGGGGATGAGGTAGATAGATGGACTGTTTACAGATGGGCTATGTACAGGTGCAGTGATCTGTGAGCTGCTCTGACAGCTGGTGCTTAAAGCTAGTGAGGGAGATATGAGTCTCCAGCTTCAGTGATTTTTGCAGTTCGTTCCAGTCATTGGCAGCAGAGAACTGGAAGGAGAGGCGACCAAGGAGGAGTTGGCTTTGGGGGTGACCAGTGAGATATACCTGCTGGAGCGCGGTGCTACGGGTGGGTGTTGTTATGGTGACCAATGAGCTGATATAAGGCGGAGCTTTACCTAGCAAAGACTTATAGATGACCTCGAGCCAGTGGGTTTGGCGACGACTATGAAGCGAGGGCCAACCAACGAGAGCGTACAGATCGCAGTGGTGGGTAGTATATGGGGCTTTGGTGACAAAACGGATGGCACTGTGATAGACTGCATCCAATTTGTTGAGTAGAGTGTTGGAGGCCATTTTTATAGATGACATCGTCAAAGTTGAGGATTGGTAGGATGGTCAGTTTTACGAGGGTATGTTTGGCAGCATGAGTGAGGATGCTTTTTTGCGATATAGGAAGCCGATTCTAGATTTAATTTTGGATTGGAGATGCTTAATGTGAGTCTGGAAGGAGAGTTTACAGTCTAACCAGACACCTAGGTATTTGTAGTTGTCCACGTATTCTAAGTCAGAGCCGTCCAGAGTGTGATGCTGGACGGGCGGGCAGGTGCAGGCAGTGATCGATTGAATAGCATGCATTTTAGTTTTACTTGCATTTAAGAGCAGTTGGAGTCCACGGAAGGAGAGTTGTATGGCATTGAAGCTTGTCTGGAGGTTAGTTAAAATTAACACTTGTGGTCAATCCTCAAGAGGCAGGTGGACAAACAAAAACCACACAATTCTGACAAACTCAAGCATTGATTATGCAAGAATGGGCTACCATCAGTCAGGATGTGGCCCAGAAGTTAACCTCTAATTCCTCCCAAACCCGGATCCGGGAGCACCCCCACAGTAAAAAAGCTGACTAGCATAGCCTAGCATAGCGTCACAAGTAAATACTAGCATCTAAATATCATTAAATCACAAGTCCAAGACACCAGATGAAAGATACACATCTTGTGAATCCAGCCATCATTTCTGATTTTTTAAATGTTTTACAGGGAAGACACAATATGTAAATCTATTAGCTAACCACGTTAGCAAAAGACACCACTTTTTTTACTCCACCAGTTTTTTACTCCATCAGTAGCCATCACTAATTTCGACCAAATAAAGATATAAATAGCCCTAACCAAGAAACAACTTCATAAGATGACAGTCTGATAACATATTTATTGTATAGATATTTTTTTTTAGAAAAATGTGCATATTTCAGGTATAAATCACAGTTCTACATTGCAGCTGCAATCTGAAATAGTGCCGAAGCTGCCAGAATAATTACAGAGACCAACGTCAAATACCTAATTACTCATCTTAAAACATTTCTGAAAATACACAGCGTACAGCAAATGAAAGCCCAACATCTTGTGAATCCAGCCAATATGTCAGATTTTTTAAGTGTTTTACAGCGAAACACAATATAGCATTATATTAGCTTAGCACAAAGCCAGAAACACAAGCAATTTACCAGCAGCCCAGGTTACGATCGTAACAATACAGCAAAAGATATATAATTTTGGACTAACCTTGATATACTTCGTCAGATGACAGCTCTGTAACATCATATAACACCAATGCATATAGGTTTTGTTCGAAATGTGCATATTTAGCAGCACAAATCGTTGTTTATACAATGTGATCAGTGGCAACAGGTCATGCATTCTGGCCGGCGCCATCTTGGAAAGGCACCTAAGTTTACGATTATTTATCGATTAGATTGACTAAAAAATACAGGTTGGACAGCAAATGAAAGATGCATTAGTTATTAATGCAACCGCTGAGTTAGATTTTTAAAATTAACGTTACTAGACATACAGTGTGCGTTACAGCCAGACTAGTGCCGCAATAACGGCGGACAAATGCGTTTACATTTTCCACATAAATACGGAATAACATCAAAATAGTTCTTACTTTTGGACGAGCTTCCATCAGAATCTTGGGCAAGGTGTCCTTTGTCCAAAAGAATCGTTGCTTGGTTGTAAACGTCGCTTCAACTTCGGAATTAGCAGCTAACAATAGCTATGTGGCCACAACATTCCCAAATCCCCAAAACGCAATACTAAGGAAATTCCGAAAATAGCAATATACTCGCATAAACTGATATAACTCGGTTTAAAATAACTTCGTTATGATGTTTCTAACACCTATATCGAATTAAAATTACAGACGGATATAGCTAAGGCCGATAACTGAGCGTTTCAAAATGCCATCTTGAGGTCTTGCTTTGCGCAATGACGAACGACGAAAAGAGAGCGCACTTCGTTCCTTGGCCTTTTATAAGCTCTGAGAACTACGTAGACACTCCATTCACTTCTCATTGGTTACTGACATCCAGGGGAAGGCGGGTGCAGTTCATGTCGACCCATAGGATACATACAGAGCTTTAAACTGATCTGAGAACAGAGCCTTGTTTTCAGACCTTCGCAGTTCCTGTCATGGATTTCGCTGCAGAAAGAGTTCTGGTTCACCCACAGACATATTCAAACGGTTTTAGAAACTAGAGATTGTTTTCTATCCAATAGTAATAATAATATGCATATTGTACGAGCAAGAATTGAGTACGAGGCAGTTTAATTTGGGAACGATAAATGTCCAAGTTGAAACAGCACCCTGTAGTGTAAGACGTTTTAATTGACAGCATGCACGGGCAGATTGCAGAGGTCTTGAAAAGGGGTCAACACTGCAAATATTGACTCTTTGCATCAACTTCTTGCATCATGTAATTGTCAATAAAAGCCTTTGACACTTATGAAATGCTTGTAATTATACTTCAGTATTCCATAGTAACATCTGACAAAAATATCTAAAGACACTGAAGCAGCAAACTTTGTGAAAATTAATATTTGTGTCATTCTCAAAACTTTTGGCCACGACTGTACACATGCAGATACGCATGTGCACAAACACTAATGATGGGGGGAAAAAATCAATACAATTACATATCGGGATATTATTTTTGACGTTATATCATATCGTATTGACAATTCCGCAATATAATTCATGCAATAATTAATGCAATATAACTCTTTCATAGCTTGTTCTCCTGTTTATTTTTAAATTGGGAGCCCATTTCTTTTCAGAAGTTTTATTTCCGTGACTGATCAAAACTTGTTTTCTCATGGCTTTGTCTTGTCCGTCTGCAGTAGACAGACTGTATATACTGAACAAAAATATGAACACAGCATGCAATAATTTAATCGATTTTACTGAATTACAGTTCATATAAGGAAATAAGTCAATTGAAATAAATTAATTAGGCCCTAATCTATGGATTTCACATGACTGGGCAGGGGCCCACCCACTGTCCAGGCCCAGCCAATCAAAATTTGTTTTCCCTCACAAAAGGCCTTTATTACAGCCAGAAATACTCCTCAGTTTCTGGGTGACTGGTGACTGGTCTCAGACGATCCTGCAGGTGAAGAAGCCGGATGTGGAGGTGCTGCGGTTGTGAGGCCGGTTGGACATACTGCCAAAAACGACGTTGAAGGTGGCTTATGGTAGTGAAATGAACATTAAATTCTCTGGCTCTTGTGGACATGCCAATTTCTCTTGCGGGGATGCCAATTGCACGCTCCCTCAAAACTTGAGACATCTGTGGCATTGTGTTGTGTGACAAAACTGCACATTTTAGAGTGGCCGTTTATTGTCCTCCGCACAAGGTGCACCTGTGTAATGATCATGCTGTTTAATCAGCTTCTTGATACGCCACATCTGTCAGGTGGATGGATTATCTTAGCAACGGACAAAGGCTCACTAACAGGGATGTAAACAAATTTGTGCAAAAGATTTGAGAGAAATAAGCTTTTTGTGCTTATGGAACATTTCTGGGATATTTGATTTCAGCTCATGAAACATGGGACACTTTACATGTTGCATTTCTATTTTTGCTCAGTATAGAATCATGAGAATCGCAATACATATCGTATAGGCACCTAAGTATCGTGATAAAATTGTATCTTGAGGTTCCTGGCAATTCCCAAACAAAACACACACGTGCACACACACACACACACAAACACACACACACGGTTGTTGTGATATAGTGCATTCAGAAAGTATTCAGATCCAGAGGCTTTTTTCTCATTTTGTAACATTACAGCCTTATTCTAAAATTGATTACATAGTTTTTCCCTCATCAATCTACACACAATACCCCTTAATGACAAAGCAAAAACAGGTTTTTAGAATTTTTGGCTAATTTATTAAAAAAAAAAACTGAAATATTACATTTACATAAGTATTCAGACCCTTTACTCAGTACTTTGTTGAAGCACCTTTGGTAGCCTCAAGTCTTCTTGGGTATGACGCTACAAGCGTCATGTGTCTCCAGATATGTTCGATCAGATTTAAGTCCAGGCTCTGGCTGGGCCACTCAAGGATATTCAGAGACTTGTCCCGAAGCCACTCCTGCGTTGTCTTGGCTGTGTGCTTAGGGTCATTGTCCTGTTGGAAGGTGAGCGCTCTGGAGCAGGTATTCCTCAAGGATCTGTCTGTACTTTGCTCCGTTTATCTTTGCCTTGATCCTCACTAGTCTCCCAGTCCCTAACGCTGAAAACCATCCCCACAGCATGATTCTGCCATCCACTATGCTTCACCGTAGGGATGGTGCTAGGTTTCTTCCAGACGTGACTTTTGGCATTCACGCCGAAGAGTTCAATCTTGGTTTCATCAGACCAGTGAATCTTGTTTCTCATGGTCTGAGAATCTTTAGGTGCCTTTTGGCAAACTCTAAGCGGGCTGTCATGTGCCTTTTACTCAGGAGTGGCTTCCATCTGGCCACTCTACCATAAACGCCTGATTGGTGGAGTGCTGCAGTGATGGTTGTCCTTCTGGGAGGTTCTCCCATCTCCACAGAGGAACTCTAGAGCTCTGTCACAGTGACCATCTGGTGCTTGGTCACCTCCCTGACCTGGCCTCAAGACCGTTCTCTCCCGATTGCTCAGTTTGGCCGGGCTGCAAGCTCTAGGAAGAGTATTGGGGGTTCCAAGCTTCTTCCATTTAAGAATTATAGAAGCCACTGTGTTCTTGGGGATCTTCATAGCGGCAGAAATTATTTGGTACCTTTCCCCAGATCTACGGACATTTCGTTCAACCTCATGGCTTGGTTTTTGACATGCTCTTTCAACTGTGGGACCTTATATAGACAGGTGTGTGCCTTTCCAAATAATGTCCAATCAATTGAATTTACCACAGGTGGACTCCAATCAAGGTGTAGATACAGTGGGGAGAACAAGTATTTGATACACTGCTGATTTTGCAGGTTTTCCTACTTACAAAGCATGTAGAGGTCTGTAATTTTTATCATAGGTACACTTCAACTGTGAGAGACGGAATCTAAAACAAAAATCCAGAAAATCACATTGTATGATTTTTAAGTAATTAATTTGCATTTTATTGCATGACATAAGTATTTGATCACCTACCAACCAGTAAGAATTCCGGCTCTCACAGACCTGTTAGTTTTTCTTTAAGAAGCCCTCCTGTTCTCCACTCATTACCTGTATTAACTGCACCTGTTTGAACTCGTTACCTGTATAAAAGACACCTGTCCACACACTCAATCAAACAGACTCCAACCTCTCCACAATGGCCAAGACCAGAGAGCTGTGTAAGGACATCAGGGGTAAAATTGTAGACCTGCACAAGGCTGGGATGGGCTACAGGACAATAGGCAAGCAGCTTGGTGAGAAGGCAACAACTGTTGGCGCAATTATTAGAAAATGGAAGAAGTTGAAGATGACAGTCAATCACCCTCGGTCTGGGGCTCCATGCAAGATCTCACCTCGTGGGGCATCAATGATCATGAGGAAGGTGAGGGATCAGCCCAGAACTACACGGCAGGACCTGGTCAATGACCTGAAGAGAGCTGGGACCACAGTCTCAAAGAAAACCATTAGTAACACACTACGCCGTCATGGATTAAAATCCTGCAGCGCATGCAAGGTCCCCCTGCTCAAGCCAGCGCATGTCCAGGCCCGTCTGAAGTTTGCCAATGACCATCTGGATGATCCAGAGGAGGAATGGGAGAAGRTCATGTGGTCTGATGAGACAAAAATAGAGCTTTTTGGTCTAAACTCCACTCGCCCTGTTTGGAGGAAGAAGAAGGATGAGTACAACCCCAAGAACACCATCCCACCCGTGAAGCATGGAGGTAGAAACATCATTCTCTGGGGATGCTTTTCTGCAAAGGGGACAGGACGACTGCACCGTATTGAGGGGAGGATGGATGGGGCCATGTATCGCGAGATCTTGGCCAACAACCTCCTTCCCTCAGTAAGAGGATTGAAGATGGGTCGTGACTGGGTCTTCCAGCATGACAACGACCCGAAACACACAGCCAGGGCAACTAAGGAGTGGCTCCGTAAGAAGCATCTCAAGGTCCTGGAGTGGCCTAGCTAGTCTCCAGACCTGAACCCAATAGAAAATCTTTGGAGGGAGCTGAAAGTCCATATTGCCCAGCGACAGCCCCGAAACCTAAAGGATCTGGAGAAGGTCTGTATGGAGGAGTGGGCCAAAAAACCCTGCTGCAGTGTGTGCAAACCTGGTCAAGAACTACAGGAAACGTATGATCTCTGTAATTGCAAACCAAGGTTTCTGTACCAAATATGAAGTTCTGCTTTTCTGATGTATCAAATACTTATGTCATGCAATAAAATGCAAATTAATTACTTAAAAATCATACAATGTGATTTTCTGGATTTTTGTTTTAGATTCCGTCTCTCACAGTTGAAGTGTACCTATGATAAAAATTACAGACCTCTACATGCTTTGTAAGTAGTAAAACCTGCAAAATCGGCAGTGTATCAAATACTTGTTCTCCCCACTGTACATCTCAAGGACGATCAATGGAAACAGGATGCATTTGAGCTGAATTTCGAGTCTYATAGCAAAGGGTCTGAATACTTATGTAAAGTAGGTATTTATGTTTCTTATTTTGAATACATTTGTAAATGTTCTAAAAACCTGTTTTCGCTTTGTCATTATGGAGTATTGGGTGAACATTTTTAGTTTTTAAAATGTATTTAATCCATTTTAGAATAAGACTGTAATGTTACAAAATGCGGAAAAAGGGAAGGGGTCTGAATACTTTCCGAATGAAACTGTATATGGCCCTGCTCCAAACACCCTCTAGATGTAATGTATGCTATAGTATATGCTCTCTGTAGGTACAGTACAGTAAGGGACGTGTGCCAAGGGTGAACATAAGAACCCAGAGGCAAATCTGACATGGCTTCCCAGCCAACAGGGTCAATGCAGGGGTAGTAGAGATGAGATTAGTTTTACGGCTTTAACAACTGTTACGACCGCTCCTGGCAAGGCCTGCAGTACAGTATGTAGATGGGACTGTTTTCTCCATTCCCAGACTCACAGTAAACCCGTTTGTTTAACTGTGTTAATGGACCACAGCCCGGGCAGCTGGTGCTGCTGGGAAACAGGTAATGTGGGGAAAGAGAAGGATCAAAGGTTTTGATAGCAGGTTAAATACAAGAGGGAGGGCGAGGCGGGGGAAGGGGAGACAGGGAGGTGGAGGGGGGTGAGACAGGGTGGGAGGGGTGAGACAGGGGAGCCTTGTGGGGAAATGTGGGATTAAAGGTTGACATAGATATCCAGTTAAATACAATAGAAGGAGATGGGGAGGAAGAGACAGGGGACAGGGAAGGTGGAGCCGGGGAGAACAAGATGGGGTGACGGGTAGAGACGGGGGATGAGACAGGTGATGGGTTGGACGGGTAAGGGGGATATAGAAGTAGACAGGTGTGAGATGAGGGATTGAGATGAGAGAAGGGTAGACCAGAACAGGGGCTTGATTAGAGTGACAGACCACTCAAGATTGAATCAGATCAGGATCAAGTCACCATAGTGGGAAAGAGAGATTTCCAAGAAGGAATTTATTCCATTGACTTTCTACAACCCTTTTACAATGTTACCCTACTGAGTCAGCCCAGTTCAACAGGACCCACATGCTTCTTATCATCCATTGCATCATGCTGATGATGCTAGCCAATAAATGTAGTTTCTTTAAGAGGAGACTTGATCGTGGTGGATGGAATGGCACTTGGACGGTCTCTAATTAGGTTGTAGCTATTAGGTTATTGAATTGAAAAATAGATCCTGAAAGCTCTTCGATTCCCTATCTATTAGGAACTTCTCTCCAAGCCTAGATAAGAGAGAGGGGGAAGCAGGGAAGTAGCGCTCCATGAATAATATGTCAGATGGACAGATACGCTTATAGACCGGTTATATTTAGAGCTCAGACGGGTTAAAGAGCCAGGCTCCAATGCCTTTAAGCGTGTCAGATAAGAGCTAGAGAATTCCATATACGTTTTAATATGGAACTCTCGACCGGAAATGGTAGAAAGTCCCTGTATTAGGGAACCACGTTCAACACTTTCACTGGATGTGGGAAACTGTAGATAACCGTGGGAAGTGTAGGATGTGTGTGTACGTGCTTGTCGGCATCCTCGTAAGCGTGTGTGTTCCTCTAATCCGTATGTATCTATATAAGTCTGTGCGCACTTGTGTCTGTGTCTCTCTCTGTGTCTTCCATCCGTTCTGAACAGGATGAAACAAAGAAGCTTGTCTCATTTGGTTTCACACCTGCGTTCCCACACTGGGGGGGGGGGGTAGGAATAGAGGTAGAGAAGGAAAGAGGGAGGGATCGATGCGACTGGAGGAGTTATTGACTCCTGGATGGGGAGCTTCTGCAGAGCTCGGCTGAATATCTCCTCTCCTGTCAGGGATAAAAAAAATCCTCCCCAGGCAAAGAAGAGTCAGGCCTGATCCCCCTGGTTGGACTAGGATTACCCACAGGACATCTATTATAGGGGGCCTTTGCCATCTAACATTATAGATATTACGCTCTTATTGAATATTGCACGGTGCCGGGAAGGCATAAACACCCCTTCTGCTTCAATATCGTCTTTGCTGGAGTGTTTCCATATTAGGGTTTTATGTGTGGTTTATATGTTTATTTGTGGCCAGTGGGGAAAGACTGTGCCAGTAGAAAGGCTAGAAGAACAGTGGGTGGAGAGACTGAATACAATGCCTGTACCGGGCTCAACACCTTCCTTTTATTTATGGGTATTTACTGTATACACATGCAGAGGCTTGCTTGACCTGTCAATCCAAAGTCAAAAGTGTTTTTTATTCAACTGACCAAATCCGGTATGATCATCGACTCTGTTTATTGTTCTTCAAAAGGATATTCTCTCCCTCGTATTTATTTGAACACATTTGTTTGTATTGCTTTGTTTGTTTTTCCACAGAGTGCCAAGCCCTGTTGAGTGAAGTTCCCCCCATCCCCCACCTCCATCCCCAGTCGCCGGAGGTACCATGGTTCCCCCCAGTCCRGGTGGAACCGTAGCCCAGTCCAGGGTGCCTCGCCCTGGGTACGGCCTCTGCCTCTACCCCCCTTTTTTGCTGCCACTGCTGCTGGTGCTCACTTCCCTGCCTAACCTCTCTGACGCCTTAGGTAAGTAACACGCTACAGATGTATGTTTGTGTGGGTGTGTTAGTTCATGTGTCTGTATAGTATGTCCTCCAATTGGTCGATTTGTTTATGTGTTCGTTTGTCCGTTTTTCTGCATGGCCGTCGGTGCATCCTATCTCTCTATCTCACTCTCTCTCTATCCCTCTCTCTATGCTGACAAGCGTCTGTAACAGTGTGTTGTGTTGGTCAACGCTAGCTGCAGTGAGTGGTGACGTGGTGTTGGGCTGGAGGTGGACCGGTGAGGGTGTGTCTGCCTGTCTGTTTCTGCGGTGATGGGTGTTTAACAAGATCTGTCAGGTGGTTTTGTTACACTAATAAGCAGCACACACACGTCAGCGCTTATCCGATCGTCACCTTCATTAAAGCATGTCAACAGATGTCTTGTCTTAAGGATCGACAGCAAGACAGGTGAACAGAGAACACATCTCATTTTAACACTGCAGCACGGAAAACGCTACGGGAGTATGTGGCACTGAAGAGCATGAATGGTTTTTGACACTGATGAGCAGTGAGGGGATGTCAGCCTATAGTTAGTCATCACATTGAGGCTACTGTATGAAAGCATGTCTTAATATGTCTTACAGTTYTAAATTTAAAGGACAGTGTGTTACCTAGAGGTATTATTGCGAAGTGTTGCTCTGTGAAAATAGCATCCCAAAAAGAGCAGTCTGAACCACCATATTTCTTACACTGATGTTAATATTTGTTTTGGTTGGTGGCTAGGACCTTGCGTTTTTCTTGACCATGTAACCTGACCAGGAAAAACTCTGGACCCTAGTTATAGGCCACTTCTGTAATTGGTATGGATTTACAGTGAACCTGAGTGATCTGGTCAGACTTGTCCAGACAAATGTAATTTCCAGCCTCCAGTCATAGCGGGGGTGATTATAGTATCATGACACCCACTTGCTACCTACTGACGCACATCTGCACATTACACCTTCCCAGCACTGCTATTAGATAATCATAGCCCTGTAGTGTTTCATTATGATAGGCCAGATATATGTAAGTCTTAAGTCTATCATTATATCCCACTGGCAGCCAGGGAGTCAAGGCTACTCAGCCCTTAAAGGGACGGACTGCATTCTTGACTATCCTCACCAAATTCGGGGGGATTTTTCATGAAAGGAAAACCAATATGTGTGTCTTGTTTGAATCAGAACCGAAGGCTCTAACCAGAACAGAATGCAGCTGGAGGCCGGTAGTTGCWCCCATGTAATTAGAATTGGTTCTAGTGTGCAGTGGGAATAGCACAATAATCTCTTTGAAAGTGACAGTGCAGAAATGTAAACCAATGTTGAATGTGAAATCAACCCTCATACACAGCTCCCCAAAGTACTGCCTGTTCCCAAGTGCAACACTTCACAACTGACAGAGTGTGTGACGTGTATGGTAAAAAAAAAAGCTCCAATAATACGCCGTTTTTCCCCCCCCCGAAAAGTATTGTTGAGGTTTCTCTCGGTTTCTGCTCAGGCACTTTACCTCACAGCTCAGAGGTGGGCTGGCTGCTGTGTGACTGTTACTCACTGAAGTGTGAAGTTAGCAGGGGAGGGATAAAAGCCAGAGAGCTTTTCTGTCTCTCAGTGATTTTGGGGAGTTATTGCAGTGTGTTTTTTTCCTTCTTCAGCTGCTCTGCCTCTCTATTGTAGAACTGAATCAACGCAGAAGGAGCTGGACCAGTGATGGAGTGAGTGAGAGACGGAGGTGGGAGAGCGGTAGAGAGGGAGGAAGGGAGGTTGTTATGGTGAGGGTCAGGCCGGCTTTGCCCTGATGGATAGAACTGATTCCTCCACTGAGGAGGAGTTAAGCTGGCTGCCATGGTAACAGACACAGAGGGATAGAACTCTGGGCTTGCCGAAGAAGAGTCTGACATTCTAAGATGGGCAGAGAGACGTAGGGAGGGAGGGACAGTATGAGGCCGTGTGCGAGAGAGAGGAGAGAAAAATGTATGAAGTAGCTTGACAAGATTTTAGCACAGTGGAAATGTAATGGAATTTTTGTGCCTGAAATAGATTTTTATTCRCTGTTAGTAATAAGCATTACTGCATTTTGGAAACTCTAGCAGCCGACATGACACGTTCTAAAACTAGACCGTTCAGATCAAGCAAACTTTGTTCTAAAACTGCGTAAAGCTGTTAGAACTGGGCTTTATAAATATGAAGGGTATAAATGAAAAGCCAAATGTATGTACTAATRCAATCCCTAAATCCTTGTACTCAAAATGGTCTCATTGTTTCATTGTAATTTACTGCAGAGGCTGAAAAGGGTATGTGTGATATTAATACATTAAAGCCAATTATCTGCTGTGAATTTCCACGACACCTTTTCATACACCCGTGTAGCACCCACCCATGTGTTCTCACAATCTGTGCTGCATAGTGGAGTAGCGTGCCCCAGGGTAGTGAAAAAACCTTCTCCTGTGAAGCTGAAGCACATCTTTTATAGATGACACACAGGAAGTCCTTGGTTATGTCCTCTAAATGATAGCCAGGAAGTGGACTGTACTTAGCRGCCAATYACCATGTCCATCACGACTCAGTGATGTCATGTCTCTCTCTTCCTGTCCACGGCTTTTGGCTAGTTGGCATCTCTTGAGTGAGAGCTGTCTATCTTTGGGTAGATCAGTTGGTAGAGCGTTGTGCTTGCAATGCCAGGGTTGTGGGTTCGATTCCCACKGGGGACCGAGTATAAAAATGGATGCACTTACTGTAAGTTGCTCTGGATAAGAGCATCTGCTAAAATGTAAAATATGTTTAATGTATATTTACATGGGGAAAATATTAAGCAAAATCATTTAAGTACCATCATTCTAATAATGTTTAATAATGTGGATGTGTCTGTCTATCTAATGGTTTATGGATCCATTAGTTGTTTGTTTTCTGAACTGCATTATGTCTTGGACTCCTGGCTACAGAATTTCCCTATGAGGACAATATTTAATTGATTTGAATTATCTGTCTACCCCAGCGGCGCCCAAGTTTACCAAGATTCCCGGAGACCAGATTGGGGTGTCGGGAGGCGTGGCCTCATTCGTGTGCCAGGCGTCAGGTGACCCCAAGCCCATGGTCAACTGGAACAAGAAAGGCAAGAAGGTCAACTCCCAACGCATAGAGGTGAGCTCACTCCATTCTCCACTCTGTAAAGATCATATTTGTCTATTAGCAATTTTATAGGGGTTTTGTTTTATCAATTGTTGTACCAGCTCTTCTCTCCTTGTTTTTATTCCCCTGAATACTGGCCTTTTCCTTTCGTTCCCAATTGGTCTCCTTCCTGGTTACTCACCTGGTTTCTGTCTCTTCCTGGTTCTTTGTCTTGGTTTCTGTCTCCTCTTGTTTTCCTCCTCATTCCAAACTGTTCCTGCCTGTTTCTCCGCTGGCTGTTTCCTGACTGTTCCCTTTCTCCTCCTCTCTCCTAGACGATAGAGTTTGATGATGGAGCGGGGGCCGTGCTGAGGATCCAGCCTCTCAGGGCCCCCCGAGATGAAAACGTCTATGAGTGTGTGGCCCGCAACAGTGAGGGAGATGTGGCCACCACCGCCAAGCTAGCCATCATACGAGGTGAGTGTGAGTGTGAGTGTGAGTGTGAGTGTGTGAGTGTGAGTGTGTGAGTGTGAGTGTGAGTGTGAGTGTGAGTGTGAGTGTGAGTGTGTGTGTGTGTGTGTGTGTGTGTGTGTGAGTGTGTGAGTGTGTGTGTGTGTGTGTGTGTGTGTGTGTGTGTGTGTGTGTGTGTGTGTGTGTGTGTGTGTGTGTGTGTGTGTGTGTGTGTGTGTGTGAGTGTGTGTGTGTGTGTGTGTGTGTGTGTGTGTGTGTGTGTGTGTGTGTGTGTGTGTGTGTGTGTGTGTGTGTGTGTGTCCATAAGAATAGGAAACAAACAAACATTTTACCAACTGTGGACATTTTGTTAGTCCCTACAAGGTCAAATGCTATTTCTAGGGGGTTTAGGGTTAAGGTTCGGTTTTGGGGTTAAGGTTAAAATTAGGGTTAGGGTAAGGTTTAGGGTTAGGGAAAATAGGATTTTGAATGGTTATAAATTGTGTGTCCCCACAAGGTTATTTAAACAAGACTGTGTGTGCATGTGTGACTGAGTTCCTCTTCATGACCATCTTCCTTACAGTATAATTGCTAACATGCATTGGTCAAAGTAGCCTTGTGGCTACAGTCAGTGAAACAGAAGTGTATGTGGACCAAACTGTGAATCGTTTTTCATTGCTTTCACACAAAATGCATTCAATGACCACATTCTCCGAAATCCATGAACTCTTTTCTCATTCGTACTCCGCCACCTGCAAAACTATATATTTGCAGCACATGTTTTCAAATGCTAAAACACTGTTTGCAAAACTGTTAAAAACACATTCAAAACAGAATGATGGCAAATGGCGTGCATGTCTGCAGTAACCAGATTGAAATATATAGAAAATCTCAGCAGAATATATAATCATTCTAAACACAGCTGATTGCAATTTCAGCTGAAAGCCTACCCAAGTGTCCTGTTTTTAGTCTCGTTACCAAACAGACAAAAGAGGACGGCTTCGGAATAATTTAGTTTGGAAACATGGATCAAGGAAGACAGGTTGTTGGGGAGAGAAGAGTGGCAGGGTTGGATTAGACATTCCAGAGGATACTTTCCAAGATGCATCGCCAGAGAAGACATACGATGTGATGTTGATGAGAACTTGTGGCCAAATGCAGGAGAGAGGGAGAACTAGAACCCTTACAGTACTGTACAGTATATGAGTGATTATACTATACATGTTGTTGATGGATTTTTTTGTAATTATTATTGCCTCCCTGGAATTTCAGGAATTTGTTTTTCGTTTCAACTTTTTATTTTTCACAAGTAAATTACTATATGCAAAGATATAGAAATAAATAAAGGCTATTGAAGCAAATTGCTGCATTTCTGATTTATTCTTGTTACATATACTTTAGTACAGTCAATAAAGTGAAAAGGTGTTATTCTTATTCTATAATGAAATACTGATTTATGTGAAAAATCATTCAAACTTCAAAGAGAAAAGTTCATAATTCATGTAATGCTCCCTGTTGTCAGTGTTTTGTAGGTCAGTGTGTTATGAGTGACAAGTTATGCTTTCTGAGTGAGAACTGTTGCCAGTGTTCTGGTCGAACAAGCTTATTTTGAGACATGTATGAAGTGTTTTGGTGGTTTTGAGTGAGTTTTGGAGGTGAGATGAACTGTTTGGCCGAGATGCACGTTGGTAATGAAGAGTTTTGAAAAAGTGGCTTCAGTATTGACCGATGCTTGTTAGCAATTGAAAAAAACTGTAATACTGTCTATTTTAAGCACACACATCTTGCACACACACTCACACACCTGCTCACACACAGTCTCTCCCTTTGTCCCCTTCACTCTCAACACAAGACGTGACAAACACCCTGCTTACACCCTTCTATAGCAGGAAAGAAGGAGCTGTTCTTTTTTAGCCTGAGAGTTAGTGTGATTTGGCTGTGTTGAGGACCAGTTAGCATGTGATTTAGACTACAGCTTCTCTCTCATAATCACTTAATTTGTTCGCTTCCCAGACGGAGATGGTGTGAATCTAATGTAGCTGCATTTGGCTGTAAGCCTGGCTGTAAGCCTAGGAGCTGTGGACTGGGCCTAGACCCAACACAGGAGAGAGGGATGGAGAGAGAGAGAGAGAGAGGGATGGAGAAGAGGGATGGATGGGATAACGACTCCTTTTTACATGGGAAAGCAGAGGATTAGAACTGGGCTTGGACAGGGACCCAGTTCTGCAGGAGGGAAGACGAGGAAGAGAGGGATTGAGGGAGAGATGTACAGGAGGATGTAGGGAGGAGAGAGACAGAGGGGATATAGGGAAAGATGGACGGGGACTCAGTGGTGGAGGAGGGGGAGTAGTGACACAGCAGGAGAAGGGGTGGAGAGAGACGGAGGGGAGAGAAAGAAGAGAGGAGGTATAGAAGAAAATAATGAGGAGGGAAGGAGGGGTAGATTTGGCAGGCTTGTGGTGTTCAGCAGAAGGCTGGTAGCCTGGGGAATAGCCTCCTGTCCATCTGTTCATAGGCCTGTCATCACTATACAAACACACCCAACCCCCCCACTCTGTGGGACATTACTACATAAACCCTATAGCCCTTCTGGGTGTGTGTGTGTGTGTGTGTGTGTGCGCGCGTGCGTGCGTGCGTGCGTGCGTGCGTGCGTGCGTGCGTGCGTGTGCGCACGCGCATGAGTGTGTTTGTGTGAGCCATTAAACCATAAGCTATTTTTCCTCAATAGAGCTGTGTAATTTCTGAATTTAAATTTCAACTTAAGCCCCTTATGTGGACAGAGGTGTAGACTTACATTCAATGATACTTTGCAATCTGTCTCCTGGACCTTGACTGCACCATAGACTTAAATAATGAAATAATAATACATATTTGTACGTATAAATTATTTTTAACTTCAACCGCCTACCACAGGAGGACTCAGGATCCTGCTGTCAATGAGTGTAGACAGTCTGCTGCTGCCGCTCTGCTAATCATCAGATGGGGGAGGAGAGGAGGTAGGGGGCCCACGTGGGTAACTGGGGGGCCCTGCCTTGATTGGATAACTGATTAATACAAAATAAAAAAATAAAATGCATAATAAATCAATGTTACTGGTCAATTGTGTGAGTTAGGGGCTGGGCCCAAGAGGCATTTAAAAAATATATATACAGTACCAGTTAAAAGTTTGGAAACACCTACTCATTCAAGGGGTTTTTCTTTATTTTTACTATTTTCTACATTGTAGAATAATAGTGAAGACATCAAAATTATGAAATAACACATATGAAATCATGTAGTAACCAAAAAAGTGTTTCACAAATCAAAATATTTTTTATGTTTGAGATTCTTCAAAGTAGCCASCCTTTGCCTTGATGACAGCTTTGCACTSTTACGTGCCTCCTTGAAGGAGGGAGGTGCAGGAATCAGGAGCAGGAGAGCAAGGAAGTCCCAGTGGCACAATCGTTTATTCAGAAGTCTCAACTCAACAACAACATGGTGGGGGGGTATGCCCAAACGAGGTTGCCACACACAGGGAAATAAACGCTACACACGGAGGAGAAACCTCTACTCCTAAACTCAATACCAAAACGGTACAACTGCCATGTGAAAGAAAACYCTGTGGTGCAGACACGCACCCCTAACCAAGTAACCACAGCAAACAATCCCACACAAAGACTAGCAGGCAGCGGAGGTAAATAAACCCACCGAAATCAACTAATAGGACACAGGTGTAAACAATACAGACAGACACAAATGAAAAGGAAAAATGRATCGGTGGCAGCTAGTAGGCCGGCGACGACGACCGCCGAGCACCGCCCGAACAGGGAGAGGAGCCACCTTMGGTGKAAGTCGTGACATGCACACTCTAGGCATTCTCTCAACCAGCTTCATGAGGTAGTCAGCTGGAATGCATTTCAATTAACAGGTGTGCCTTGTTAAAATATAATTTGTGGAATTTCTTTCCTTCTTAATGTGGTTGAGCCCATCAGTTGTGTTGTGACAAGGTAGGGGTGGTATACAGAAGATAGCCATATTTGGTAAGACCAAGGCCATTTTATGGCGAGAACAGCTCAAATAAGCAAAGAGAAATGACAGTCCATCATTACTTTAAGACATGAAGGTCAGTCAATCCGAAAAATTTCAAGAACTTTTACATTTCATGAAGTGCAGTCGCAAAAACCATCAAGCGCTATGATGGAACTGGCTCTCATGAGGACCTCCACAGGAAAGAAAGACCCAGAGTTACCTCTGGTGCAGAGGAGTTAACTGCACCTCAGATTGCAGCCCAAATAAATGCTTCACAGAGTTCAAGTAACAGACTGTAAGCTGGGAGTCGGGAAGTTCAGGGAGTGCATAATTTAATAAATAATGGAACAAAACAAGAAACACRAACAACGCACAGACAGGAAACTGAAACAGAAACAATGACGCCGGTGGAAGGAACCAAAGGGAGTGACATATATAGTGCAGGTAATCAAGGAGATGATGGAGTCCAGGTGAGTCTGATGACGTGCAGGTGCGCGTAGCGAACGCTGGTGACAGGTGTGCGCCATAACGAGCAGCCTGGTGACCTAGAGGCCGGAGAGGGAACACACGTGACAGTACCCCCTCCCCTCCCAGCCGCAGGACGCTGATCCAAAATGACGATCCCGGGGATCAGGAGCGGACCGGTCACCTCTGCTGAGGCGCGGGAAACCTGTCAGTCCGGCGGAAGCATGGTGACCTAGAGCGCCAGAGAGAGCATACGTGATGGTA
>NC_036859.1:7416887-7436967 GCF_002910315.2 Salvelinus sp. IW2-2015 | reverse complement strand
GGCAACCAGGGCAGGTTCCAGTGGGTCGTCAGGCACTCACACTCAGCTGGGTCGTCAGGTTTCTGCGCCTCAGCTAGGCGACCGCGTCCGCTCCGGATCCCCGGGATCGTCCCTTTGGTTGGCGTCCTGCGGCTGGAGCCGAACGCGCCGGGGAGGGGGGGATGGTGAAAGAAACCACTACTAAAGGACACCAGTAAGAAGAAGTGTCTTTGTGAGATGCAGAGTGGGTGAACGGATGATCTCCGCATGTGTGGTTCCCACCGTGAAGCATGGAGTGGGAGGTGTGATGGTGTGGGGGTGCTTTACTGGTGACACTGGCAGTTATTTATTTAGAATTCCAGACACACTTAATCAGCATGGCAACCCCAGCATTCTGCAGCGATATGCCATCCCATCTGGTTTGCTCTTAGTGGGACTATCATTTGTTTTCCAACCTAACAAAATGTGGAAAAAGTCCAGGACTCTGAATACTTTCCAAAGGCACTGTATATCCTCCTAATATTGTACAATCTGTGTGTTGATTCATTGGCCTGGGCTATTGTTTGTTTGAATTCAAGACCAGATTGATCAGAATAGCCACTCATTTCGGTTATTTGTATGGTATTAAAAAATATTCAGCTAATGTCTTCTGTCATGTAAATGATGTAGAATTGCATGAAATGTGTTTTTAAAAAAGGCTTATTTTTTTGAGAATTTCATAAATAAAACCCCAGGGTTTATGATTTCTTAATCTGTCCCTGGGTGGGTGGGGTATGGGTTACATTTACAGCTCTCTTATGAAGCTACATAAGACTTTATAAGATCATGTAGAGTAGCATCTTTTTGTAATGGTTGGCCACTCAGTACTCTCTGTCTCCCTATGAGATTTACTCTACAGAAGCCTTGTTGTTGGCCACAGGAGTGAGCTACTCCTCAGCCTGACTGCTAATGGAGGGAAGCTTATGTAGCATGCTGTGGTAACTGGGGTCGGGCAGAGGAGATATCTCATTTAGACACTCACACCCCCNTTAGACACTCACACCCCCTCTCTCTCCTTCGCTATTAAACACATCTAGATGTGTATAAGAGACAGGTGTGTGTGTGTGTGTGTGTGTGTGTGTGTGTGTGTGTGTGTGTGTGTGTGTGCGTGTGCGTGCTAAACCATGATTACCAACACCTCCCACTGCCCCATTTTCAGAAAAAAGGGTCTAGGAGGAAGGGTGTTAGAGAATGATTTTCTACCACTATGACAAATATGCTATGACAGACTGTCTGATCAAATAGAATCAAATCCAATTGTATTTGTCCCATGCGCCGGATACAACAGGTGTAGACTTGACCATGAAATGCTTACTTCTCAACAATGCAGAGTTAAAATTACGAAACAAATTAGCAAATAAAAATAGAAAATAGTAACACAATACATAACAATGACGAGGCTATATACAAGGAGTACCGGTACCCAGTCAATGTGCAGAGGTATGAGGTAATCGAGGTAATATGTGCAGTAAATGTACTTCAGGCAGAGGTAAAAGTGACTATTCAATCAGGATAGATAATATACGGAGTAGCAGCGGCGTATGTGGACAGTGTGAAAGTGTCTGTGTGTGTGTGTGTGTCTGTGTCTCTGTGCGTTGGAGTGTCAGTGTAAGTATGTATGAGTGTGTGGGTGGGTGGAGTCCAGTGAGTGTGCATAGAGTCAGTGTAAGAGAGTCAGTGCAAAAAAAAAGGGCAATGCAAATAGTCTGTGTAGCCGTTTGATTAACTGTTCGGCAGTCTTATGGCTTGGGGGTAGAAGCTGTTCAGGTGCCTTTTGGTCCCAGATATGGCTCTCGCGCTTGGTGTGCGGTAGCAGAATGAACAGTCTATGGCTTGGGTGGCTGGGGTGGCTTTTTTTTCCGGGCCTTCTTCTGACACAGAGGTCCTGGATGGCATGGAGCTTGGCCCCTGTAGCGCCTTGCGATCGAGGGGGGTGTAGTTGCCACACCAAACAGTGATGCAGCTGCTCAAGATGCTCTCAAAGGTGCAGCTGTATAACTTTTTGAGGATCTGAGGGGCCCTGCCAATTCTTTTCAACCTCCTGAGGGGGAAGAGGCGCCTTCTTCGCAGCTGTGCTGGTGTGAAGGTACCATGTTAAGTCCTTAGTAATGTGGACACCAAGGAGCTTGAAGCTCTCGACCCGCTCCACCACAGCCCCGCCTTTGTGGATGGACCTGCTCCTCCATTTCCTGTAGTCCACGATCAGCACCTTTGTCTTGCTGACGCTGAGTGAGAGGTTGTTGGTCTCAGTCCACAGTGACAGGTCAGTGGCCTCCTCCCTGTAGGCTGTATTATCATCTTTGTGTCATCAGCAAACTTGATGATGGTGTTGGAGTCGTGCAGTTGTGGGTGAACAGGGAGTACAGGAGGGGACTAAGCACACACCCCTGAGGGGCCTCCGTGTTGAGGATCAGCATGTGTTGTTAGCTACCCTCAGTACCTGGGGGCGTCCTGTCAGAAAGTTGCAGAGGGAGATGTTCAGTCCCAGTGTCCCGAGCTTGGTGATTAGCTTGACCTGTAGTCAATGAACAGCATTCTCACATAGGTATTCCTCTTGTCCAGGTGGCAGAGTGCAGTGTGGAGTGCAATAGAGATTGTGTCATCTGTGGATCTATTGGGGCGGTATGCAAATTGGAGTGGGTCCAGGATGTCTGGGATGATGGTGTTGATGTTCTCCATGACGAGCCTTTCAATGCATTTCATGGTTACAGATGTGAGTGCTATGGGACAATAGTTCTTTAGGCAGGTTACCTGTGAGTTCTTATAACAGGGACAGTGGTCGTCTATAGACTGGGACAAGGAGATGTTGAAARTGTCTGTGAAGACACTTGCCAGCTGGTCTGCGCATGCTCTGAGAACGTGCCCTGGTATTCCAATTGTCCCAGCGACCTTGTGAGTGTTAACCTGTTTAAAAGTCTTACTTGCATCGGCCACGGAGAGCAAGATCACACAGTCATCCGGGACAGGAGGGGCTCTCATGCCTGGCTCAGTGTTGTTTGCCTCGATGCGAGCATAGAAGGCATTCAGCTCATCTGGCAGGTTTGCATCACTGGGCAATTTACRGCTGGGTTTCCTTTTGTAATCCGTAATAGTCTGCAAACCCTTCCACATCCAACGAGCGTCGGAGCCGGTGTAGTAGGATTGTATCTTAGTCCTATATTGACGTTGGAGGTCGTAGTGGCCTTTCTTGTAAGCATCCATGTCCGTGTCCTGTTTCTTGAAAGAGGTAGCTCTAGCCTTTAGGCCGGTGCGGACACTGCCTGCAATCCATGGCTTTTGGTTTGGGTACGTATGTACGGTCACTGTGGGGATGACGTCGTCGATGCACTTATTGCTGAAACCTGTGACTGATGTGGTGAACTCTTCAGTGTTATCGGATGAATCACGAAACATATTACAGTCTGTGCTAGTGAAGCTGTCTTGTAGCTTAGAGTCCGCTTTGTCAGACCACTTCTGCACTAGATTTGCCGAAAGGGAGGGCGAGGGACGGTCTTGTATGCGTTTCTGTGGGTAGACCATAAGTGCTCCAGAGTGTTAGAGCCTCTTGTGGTGCAGGAGACGTGTTGGTAAAAGTGATGTAAAAAGTGATTCCCCCAGAGTGTTCCTTGTTGGGATGCAGAGGTCCCTGATGCAGCATTCAGGACGGCAAGCACCAAAACGTTCAATTGATACTATAGAGATTCAGATGCTTGTGTTATTAACTTGCACGCGACCGACGCCACTTGTTTGGTTCCACGAGACTAACGTGTTATGTGTGCAGAMCGATTTCAATTGAACGTGGCCTAGCCCTAGTCCCTATGTGGCAACATAATATGCTATTAATGTGTGCATGTCGGCATGTGTTATCTGTAGCAGTAGGGGCTAAGTCGGGGGGGGGGGGGGTGGGGGGTTTGTAGAACAGATAGAATATACAGTCTGACAGTAAAGACTGAGAGCATCATGTCGAGGCCCATTACCATAAAAGTGACATTATCATTTAAAGTGTTTCCCTAAATCTCTTTAGGCTCTTTTATGTCGACACTAGGAGGTAGAGAATTACCCCAGATGACAGTTAAATCGTACCTAAGTGGGGAAGGATCAGGGTTTACCCTAGGTTTGTTCTTAGGCGGGCTCATTTTCCATTGAAACTAAGTGAGATATTTATTTTAGATGAAGGTGATAGAGAGGTCCTAAACTCTGGTGCTGGTTTGTTTTGGGAAATACAGTATGGGTGTGTGTGTGTGTGTGTGTGTGTGTGTGGTGTGTGTGTGTGTGTGTGTGTGTGTGTGTGTGGTGTGTGTGTGTGTGTGTGTGTGTGTGTGTGGTGTGTGTGTGTGTGTGTGTGTGTGTGTGGTGTTGTGTGGTGTGTGTGTGGTGTGTTGGTGTGCATGCCATATCCTGGCTGTAGCACCATGCATGCGTCGCTGTGCAAACACTAGGATTATAGCTGCTAGCCTCGTGACAGAACCCTAGGAGAAAAACATTGGTCGTAACCCGTCATTTCTCACTGAAATACTGCTGTCACACGCATACACACACACACACTTTCAAGTCCGTGCAAAATGCACGTTTTTTTCTGGGTGATGGTGGCCGTGGCAATGGGTGCGGTCGKCTGGATTTGTGAGAATATTTTCGAGGCCATAATGTTTTTTATTTCGTTTTTTTGTGTGCAATTTTATAATCTTTTTAGCCAATTTCCTGCAATTCTCATAATTTCTCGATGGAGTCAAGATACATTTTTGCCGTTTAAAGTTAATTTCCTGCAATTGTACACATGTTTCCATGTAGGTGCTCTCACCTAGAGATAATTTCCAGGAATTTGACATATTCTGCCATGTAGCTGAGAGAACATTTTGCAGTTTTAAAGATCATTTYCTGCAATTCAATGCATTTTGCCAYGGCTAATGCTGTCTTGTTTTTCTCCGACTTAATAACAAAATCAATACTGTTAAATGTATTGTTTTGGGAATTTTCTATTCCCCTGACTGTTTAGATTTCATTTTGGTGATTGTTAATTCTCAAAGATTATTAAAAAAGTGATAGGTCCATTATCTTTTCTACATACTTTATATTTGGTTGTAGTCATTTAAGTTTACACTGAAAGCATTTTTCAATCCAGAAAATGTATTTCAACCCCAAAAATTATATATCTAGATTATTTTTATGCATCCCGAAACAACGGTTAGGCAGGCCACCCAAGGGTTTCTTTATTATTATTGTTTTTTTACCCCYAATTTTGATCCTGTCTCATCGCAACAACTCCCCAATGGGCTCAGGAGGCGAAGGTCAAGTCATGCGTCCTCCAAAACATGACCCGCCAAACCGTGCTTCTTAACACCTGCCCGCTTAACCCAGAAGCCAGCCGCACCAATGTGTCAGAGGAAACACCGTTCACCTGACGAGCAAGGTCAGCCTGCATGCCCCCGGCCYGCCACAAGGTGTGCCAAGTAAAGCCCCCTGGCCAAACCCTCCCCTTACCCGGACGACGCTGGGCCAATTGTGCGTCGCCCTATGGGACTCCTGATCACAGCCAGTTGTGATACAACCCGTGATCGAACCAGGGTCTGTAGGGACTCCTCTAGCACTGGGATGTAGTGCCTTAGACTGCTGCGCCACTCGGGAGGCCCTCTGCCTTAAGGGCAGAAAAATCGCTGAAATGTTCTAGTGTCCTATACATTTTTATTCTAACAGGCATTGGGTGAAAAATAACCAGTGGTAGCAGCCCACTGGGCACACACTGGTTGAATCAACGTGGTTTTCATGTMATTTCAATGAAATWACATTGAACCAACGTGGAATAGACWTTGAATTGAGGAGTGTGTGTGTCTGATGAAKTATGCATTGGTATAAATTATGACCAAGGTGCTCTCATATCATGGCGGTAGGTACAGTAGGTTAGGTTTCTTCTATAATTTCTATAATATCTCCATTGCATGCACCTGTAATCGCATTTGCACTGTTGAGCAGACGTGTTTTTAGGATTTCCACACATGGGGAAAATCTTTTAGCAAGGTCTGCACATTTTTTTGCCTTTGATAAACGCATTTCATGCAATTCGGTGTAATTTACATGATAGAATGATAGATGATAGATGATAGATACATGATAGAATAAATTAACAAAGTATTTTTTTAATACCACAAAAATGACCCAAATGAATGGCTACTCTGWCAGTGACGAACTGAGATCAATAAAAACTACCTGGTCTTGAATGCAAACAATAGCTAAATCAAAAAAATATATTTTAAAAAGTCATATGCGCCAAATACTTGACATTTTAAGGACAGCCACACACTCTAGGAGCTCAGATGCAATAATTGAATAACCTAATATCTAACGTTTCGACAGACAAGCCGTCTTCATCAGGGTATAATGACAAACACTGCAGGGTGACTAGTKTATATAGTGTCAAAGGACACACACAGGTGTCTGTAATCATGGCCGGATGTGGCCTGATATCATTGGTTAATTCTCTGATGTAAAAAAAAATATCATACCAAAAACATGAATGGATAGCATACGATCATAGTTACAATTTGGCTACATAGACCTACAAACGTTTGCAATAGCAAAATCACAATAATCACAAGAATGGCTCAAATCAAAGTCTATGTTGAGACCGAAGGGAGCAAGGGTCTTTAAATTAAAGATCCAGGCAGCCTCTCGTTTTAACAATAAATTGTCGAGGTCACCCCCCTCTCCTAGGGAGGGTGACCTGTTCAATGCCGATATAACGTAGGGAAGAAATCGAGTGGTTTGTTTCCAAAAAAGTGGGCCGCAACTGGGTAAGTCAAGTTTTTGCACCTAATGGTGCTACAATGCTCCGAGATTTGTACTTTTTAATTYGCGCTTTGTTTTACACACATAATTTTAACCACAAAGACAAGTTATAAATTTAAACTGCCTTAGTGGAGCACGTGATAACACCTTTAATTGGGATCTGTTTCCCTGTTTGGGGGTGTTTGAAGGATCTACATTTATAAGTGCCATTGCATTGAGCACAGCCATTACACTTGTAGTTTCCATCCAGTAGGGGCACAAATAGACGTTGTTCAGGGATATCTTGGGGTGGTAAATCAGRGTTTACCAATTGATCTCTGAGATTTCTGCCCCKGGAGAATACGACCAAGGGAGGGTCCGAAAACACATTACCGATACTGTCATCGGATCTTAGAATGTGCCAATGTTTGTGAACGATTCCCTTCATTTGTTCAGAGCACTTTAAATAGCGGGTAGTTAGAACGCAAGAATACTTATTTTTGCGCCAAATACAACTGGTGTAAACTATACTGGGAAATTCTTGCTTATGAGCCCTAAACAATGCAGTTTAAAGATACAAATAAAATAATAACACAAAAGGATAAAAATAAAATACACAAGAATGTAGCTACAGTGCATTTGGAAAATATTCAGACCCCTTCCCTTTTTCCACATTTTGTTACGTTACAGCCTATTCTAAAATAGATGAAATAAAAATAAGAAACCATCAATCTACACACTATACCCCATAATGACAAAGTGAAAACAGGTTTTTAGACATTTTTGCACATTTATTTAAAATAAAAAACCAGAAATACCTTGTTTACATAATTATTCAGACCCTTAATTATGAGACTCGAAATTKAGCTCAGGTGCATCCTGTTTGCACTGACCATCCTTGAGATGTTTCTACAATTTGATTGGAGTCCACCTGWRGTAAATTCAATTGATTGGACATGTTTCGGAAAGGCACACACCTGTCAGAGCAAAAACCAAGCCATGATCTCAAAGGAATTGTCCRTAGAGCTCCGAGACAGGATTATGTCGAGGCACCAAAACATTTCTGCAGCATTGAAGGTCCCCAAGAACAGTGGCCTCTATCATTCTTAAATTAAAGAAGTTTGGAACCAGCAAGACTCTTCCTAGAGCTGGCCACCTGGCCAAACTGAGCAATCGGGGGAGAAGGGCCTTAGTCAGGGAAGTGACCAAGAACCCGATGGTCACTGACAGAGCTCCAGAGTTCCTCTGTGGAGATGGGAGAACCTTCCAGAAGGACAACCATCTCTGCAGCACTACACCAATTAGGCCTTTTTGGTAGAGTGGCCAGACGGAAGCCACTCCTCAGTAAAAGGCACATGACAGCCCGCTTGGAGTTTGCCAAAATTCACCTAAAGACTCTCAGACTATCAGACTCTGGTCTGATGAAACCAAGATTGAACTCTTTGGCCTGAATACCAAGCGTCTGTCATCGGATCTTTCGAATGCACCTGCAATGCATTTCAATTAGCAAATGTGCCTTTTTAAAAGTTAATTTGTGGAATTTCTTTCCCGTGTCATGACATTACTTTCATTAATCTGATGACTGTTATTTATCTAATCAACAAACTATGTTTAATTGTTACCCGATTAAATGAATCATGTAACAATTAACTCATTAGGATTTGGTGCACCACGAATAGCCCTGACACAGCCTGGAGGTGTGTTGGGTCATTGTCCTTTTGAAAAACAAATGATAGTCCCACTAAGCGCAAACCAGATGGGATGGCGTATTGCTGCAGAATGCTGTGGTAGTYATTCTGGTTATGTGTGCCTTGAATTCTAAATAAATCCCTGACAGTGTCACCAGCAAAGCACCCCCACACCATCACACCTCCCCATCCATGCTTCATGGTGGGAACCAAACATGCAGAGATCATCCTTTCACCTACTCTGCGTCTCATAAAGAACCAAAAATTGAACGTTTGGGCTCACCAGACCAAAGGACAGATTTCAACAGTCTAATGTCCATTGCTCRTGTTTCTTGGCCCAAGCAAGTCTCATCTTATTATTGGAGTCCTTTATTTGTGGTTTMTTTGCAGCAATTCGACAATGAAGGCCTGATTCACGCAGTCTCCTGTGAACAGTTGTTGTTGAGATGTGTCTGTTACTTGAACTCTGTGAARCATTTATTTTGGCTGCAATCTGAGGTGCATTGAACTCTAAGGAACTTATCCTCTGCAGCAGAGGTAACTCTGGGTCTTCCTTTCCTGTGGCGGTCCTCATGAGAGCCAGCCAGACTGTCGTTTCTCTTTGCTTATTTGAGCTGTTCTTGCCATAATATGGACTTGGTCTTTTACCAAATAGGGCTGTCTTCTGTATACCATCCCTACCTTGTCACAACACAATTGATTGGCTCAAATGCATTAAGAAGGTGTCATGACTGTCCTGTGAGGATCCAGATGGGTCGGATCAGCTCTGCAGTGGCTGATTTTGGCCAGACTGTAACGATTCCAATAGTGGTGATGAAGGAGTCAGGCGCAGAGAGCAGGGTGGTTCGAAGCAAGTGGATATTTTAATATTCCAACAAGAATAACGAGACGTAAACGCCACACATAAAAGGGCGCGTCAAAAACAGTCCAAAACAAACAGGACAAAATCCACAATTGAACAGACACCACAAACAGAAAAACAACCCCGCACAAAAGTCGGCGGGCCAACTGGGTTTATATAGCCCACTAACCCTAAACACAAAACAGGTGCAACAAATTAGACAAAACTAAATKAAACAGAAAARGGGATCGGTGRCAGCTAGTAGGCCGGAGACGACGACCGCCGAGCGCCGCCCGAACGGGAAGAGGCACCATCTTCGGCAGGATTCGTAACACAGACCCCTCTCCCCCGCAGAGGGGGGAAAGGGTAGCTGGTGGGGAATTGACAGTTCACACCCTGTTGTAAATCAGCTATCTCCCTCTCCAAATTCACACAGGAATGTGCCTTTGTCTACACAGACGTTTTCCCGCCGAAGCTCTACATGTTCTGAAGTCAATACTGGAACAATATTTCTAACATRGAATGTGGGGAATGGTGGGGAATGGTGGGGAATGGTGGGGAATGGTGGGGAATGGTGGGGAATGGTGGGGAATGGTCAGAGGCGATCTAAAGAATAATAATGTCATTAAAAAAGTTATAAAGGAAATACTGTAACTAGAAAAGTATACACAATAGAGGTGTGCAAAGCTCTTATGAGACCTACCCAAAGGTGTTGCCAAAGTTGTTTCTAACAGGGGGGTGAAGACTTATCTAATCAAGGTATATTRGTGTTTAATTTTTCATTCATCTTTAAAAAATGTGTAACACAACAAAATGTGTCAAAAGTCAAGGGGTGTGAATACTTTCTGGCACTGTATATTTAGGCACACACTGTACTGTGCATAAACTCTCCCACATTGTAACGTATGCGCTTGGAGTCGGAAAGCAAGTGCAGGTGGTGACTTTAATAATAAACGGAACATGGAACAATATAACAAACACGAGTAGCATATAGACATGAAACACATAAACAATACTGACTGGGGAAGGAACTGGGAGTGCCAGATATAGGGGAGGTAATAAGTGAGGTAATGGAGTCCAGGTGTGCCTCATGACGAYGTGCAGGTGCGCATAATGATTGATGCCAGGTGTGCGTACTGATGGATCCAGGACCGGTGGTTAGTATTCCGGAGACGTCGAGCGCCGGAGGGGAGGAGCGGGAGTAGGCGTGACACCCATGTATAATGTGGAGAGCTCATATGCTGTACACCTAATGACAGCGAGCAGAGAGGAATACATAAAAGCTCTGTCTCTGTGCTCTACGGCAGTGGTCTRGTCTCATAAACAATTAGTTACACCATGCAGCAGCAAGCAGCCAGCAGAATAGACCCTGAGGTGATGGAAAGCCCCCTGTATGCCTATCTCGTTCTCAATTCAATTCAAAGGGGCTTTATTGGCATGCGAAACGTGTTTACGTTGCCAAAGCAAGTGGGAAAAAACGAACGAAAAAACGACAAAAGCCAACAAAGCGAATTAAACAAAAGAAAGACAAAAACAATCGGACATTAAGAGTAAACATTACAGACAAAATGTTTGAAGAGAATAAGGACATTTAAAATATTATATTATTAGCTGTTAAAAATGTAGTATAACATTTCAAACGTTACACTTTTTCTCTCTTCCTTTCTCTCTCTCACCCCTGTGAGCCTCTCTCTCTCCCTCTCTTTCTCTCAACCCCTCCCCCTTCCACACTTTCTGCCTCYCTCGCTCTTTTCCTCCTCGGAGGGCCTTGCCTCCCGACCTGCCATTCAATCCCTCTCTCTCTCCTTTCTTTMATTTTCTCCCTCCTGTCGATGGAGGTATCGCTAGTGTCCATTCAGCCAGGTTATTAGTATTGATCAGATAGGACCGGGGGTGTTGCGGCTCGTTTTGCATCCCCCCTCAAACGGGTGTCCTCTGGACAGCTAGCCAGGATGTGGTCAGAACCCAGACAATGGTGGTGACAGGGCATCTGACGTGGAAATGATTTTTACTGAGTCTACTTGAGTCTCGTCTCATTTATTTTTCTCATGTTCTATTCCCCTCCCCGTCCCTCTATTCCCCTGTCTCCTCTCTTTCCACTCCTTTTCCTCCTCTCCCCCTCTCTTACTTCCACACCTGCCCATCTCTTCAGTCCTCCTCTCGTCCATTCTCATCTCTTCTCTTCATCCTATTTCTGTCTCCCCCTGTTCTTTTCTCCTGAGTTGGGCCTATCTGACAGGCTCTCTGCAGACTATCTCTGAGGAGAAGGCGATACAGTCAGGTGAAGACAGATGTTACAGTGACACACTACTGGATGGCTGGCAGGGGGAACCGTTGAGATAAGAAATAACAGCTTGATCGTATTCCTGGTATTAAATCAGACTGTTTTGCCCATAGTTACGTTTGTTAGAAAGCATTAGTTAGAAACTCTGCATTAGTTAGAAACTCACATTTGAACTACCCATGTCAAGTGGATCTGTTTGACACTCCATTGGTTGTCATGGTGACAAATATTATCCTATCTCAGAGAGAAAAAGTGATGCCTAGCATGATGGATGTGTGTGGTGTGTGGGTGTGTGTGTTGTGTGTGTGTGTGTGTCGTGTGTGTGTGTGTGTGTTGTGTGTGTGTGTGTGTGTGTTGTGTGTGTGTGTGTGTGTGTGTGTGCAGGAGAAGGGTGTCAGTGGAGGCGAAGGGGAGAAGGAGGAGGGGGGAAGAAAGGAACGAGGGAGGGCTGATGAAAGGATGATTATGTGCTGGCCATCTGGACTGCAGTCAAAGAGCGCTGAAGCCACAATTCACGCAGAGAAATGTGTGCTGTGCTGTGTGTGCGTGTCTGGCTGTTGTGTGTGTGTGTGTGTGTGTGTGTGTGTGTGTGTGTGTGTGCGCCCTGTCTTATGCATCTGTGTGTGGGCACATTGTGTCCCATTGTGTATTTCTCCCCATACCTTGATAGAATTAGCATGAACACACACATTGGCAATAACACAAAGCCCCAACGCAGTCGGACACAGTCACAGACGTCTTTCTTCCTAATCGTTTGTACACTAATAATTAGCCTGCTAACAAGTCGTTATTACCCCCTGTGCCCTGCCTCTCCCTGCTATCTGACTGCCTAATTGACGTTGCTGTATCTGAGAAGGAACCCTGTGCATAGTTATTAGAGCTATAATTACTATACACCTCACGGCACAGAGAAACACGGAGGATACCAGTGTTTTCTGTGCATAGCTATTAGAGCTGACACTACTACCTCCTACCTGCCCAGGCCTCTGGGGAAGGAGCGGAGGAGGGGGTAGCCCACTGTCTGTACTGTGGATATGATATATCATCATAATATGTGCCACTTGGTAGAGGCTTTTCCCAAAACGACTAACAGTACAGTGAGCGTGTACATTTTACCGTAGGTTGTGTATATGTTCCCTGCGGGAATTGAATCCGATGACCTTGGCCTTACCAACTGAACAACACAGGAATACATGTATGTGTGTCAACAGGCCATGTAGGAGCAATGAGCTGGCCAGGCTCCAGGTATTTTACATTTTAGTAATTTAGCAGATGCTCTTATCCAGAGTGACTTACAGGAGCAATTAGGTTTAAGTGCCTTGCTCAAGGGCACCTCAAAATATGTTTTACCAAGTCGGCTCGGGGATTCAAACCAGCGACATTTCAGGCTTAGTGACTGAAGGCCTACTGSATCATTTGTTTGTTTGCCAACACAGTTGACCTAATCTAGTGACCACCAGCCAGCTAGACTAGCGAAGAGAAACCATTAATCAAGAGGGATTGTAGTTTGAAGTGTGCTTGGGAGTCTCGCCACCATCTGTGGGTGTGGTGTGATGTGGTGTTTCTGAGGAGACTCCAAATGATTTTAGATGGAGAGRATGGTGTCATAACACTCAGCACTGCTTATGTGTAGTAGGTTTGTGTTAACCACATTGATCAAACCAAGGCATGATATACTGGGGTTCTGCAATCTATCTTCCATGTTGGTACCAGACATCCAACCTTCCATGGTTCTAATTCACATTCTCTGTGGAACTGTCTTATGAGACAAATGAAAATGACTTGCCATCAAAGTGACTTAACAATATCTCTTCTCCCTCTCCTTTCCCCTCTTTCCATCCCACCCTTCCCCCATTCCTAACCCTCCAGAGGATCTGTTGCCGTTTGGTTTCCCCAGCATCGACATGGGACCCCAGCTGAAGGTGGTGGAGAGGACCAGGACGGCCACCATGCTGTGTGCTGCCAGCGGCATCCCAGACCCAGAGATCTCCTGGTTCAAAGATTTCCTACCTGTAGAACCCAGGTCCAGCCTGGGACGCATCAAACAACTACGCTCAGGTGAGATGGAAGGGAGAGAGGGAAGGGAGGGAGAGAGGCCAGGCAGAGAGAGAGAGAGAAAGAAATGGGTGAGGAATACAGTAGTGATATGAATCACGGGATTCCTCATTATGTCTTTGGGGAGGTTTGTTCTTCGGGAAAAACTCTCAATGGACTACTACAGAGTAAGCTAGATCTGAACTGATGTACATAGCACACTCCTTGAAGCCCTCTTCATGTTCAATGTCATTTTATATATGTTTCTGGAGAGACCAGACGTATTATCTATGCATGTCTGGCAAACAGTGCATTCGGAAAGTATTCAGACCCCTTAACTTTTTCCATATTTTGTTACGTTACAGCCTTATTCTAAAATGCATTAAATCGATTTTTTCCCTCRTCAATCTACACACAATACCTCATAATGACAAAGCAAAAACTGTTTTTTGGAAATTATTGCAAATGTATTAAAAGTWAAAAACTGAAATATCAAATTTACATAAGTATTCAGACTCATTACTCAGTACTTTGCTGAAGCACCTTTGGCAGTGATTACAGCCTTGAGTCTTCGTGGGTATGACGCTACAAGGTTGGCACACCTGTATTTTGGGAGATTCTCCCATTCTTCTCTGTAGATCATCTCAAGCTCTGTCAGGTTGGATGGGGAGCGTCGCTGCACAACTATTTTCAGGTCTCTCCAGAGGTGTTCGATCGGGTTCAAGTCCAGGCTCTGGCTGGGCCACTCAAGGACATTCAGAGACTTGTCCCGAAGCCACTCCTGTGTTGTCTTGGCTCTGTGCTTAGGGTCGATGTCCTGTTGGAAGGTGAACCTTCGCCTCAGTCTGAGGTCCTGAGCACTCTGGAGCAGGTTTTCATCAAGGATCTCTCTGTACTTAGCTCAGTTCATCTTTCCGTCGATCCTGACTAGTCTCCCAGTCCCTGGCACTGAAAAACATCCCCACAGCATGATGCTGCTACCACCGTGCTTTATCGTAGGGATGGTACCAGGTTTCCTCCAGACGTGACGCTTGGCATTCAGGCCAAAGAGTTCAATCTTGGTTTCATCAGACCAGACAATCTTGTTTTTCATGGTCTGAGAGTTCTTTAGGTGCCTTTTGGCAAACTCCAAGTGGGCTGTCATGTGTCTTTTACTGAGGAGTGGCTTCTGTCTGGCCACTCTACCATAAAGGCCTGATTGGTGTAGTGCCACAGAGATAGTTGTCCTTCTGTAAGGTTCTCCCATTTCCACAGAGGAACTCTAGAGCTCTGTCAGAGTGACCATCAGGTTCTTGGTCACCTCCCTGACCAAGGCCCTTCTCCCTCGATTGCTCAGTTTTGCCGGGCGGCATCTCTAGGATGAGACTTGCTGGTACCAAACTTCTTCCATTTAAGAATGATGGAGGCCACTGTGTTCCTGGGGACCTTCAATGYTGCAGACATATTTTTGGTAACCTTCCCCAGGTCTGTGCCTTGACACAATCCTATCTCCGCGCTCTAATTACAATTCCTTCGACCTCATGACCTTGTTTTTGCTCTGACATGCCCTTTCAACTGTGAGACTTTATGTAGACAGGTGTGTGCCTTTCCGAGTCATGTCCAATCAATTGAATTTACCACAGGTGGACTCCAGTCATGTTGTGGAAACATCTCAAGGATGATCAATGGAAACAGGATGCACCTGAGCTCAATTTCAAGTCTCATAGCAAAGGGTCTGAAAACTTATGTAAATAAGGTATTTCTGTTATTTGTTTATAATACATTTGCAAAAATGTCTAAAAACCTGTATTTGCTTTGTCGTTATGGGGTATTGTGTGTAGATTTATGATGAAAAAAGTAATTTAATACATTGTAGAATAAGGCTGTAACGTAACAACATGTGGAAAAAGGGAAGGGGTCTGAATACTTTCCGGAGACACATGAGAGAAAGGAGGAGGGAAGGTGACAGGACAAAAAGGGATTCTTTAGTTTTCTACATTCAGTTCCCCTGTCCTGCCATTTTTATGTCAAGCTGGTTTGACTGTGGTCTTTCAGTTTGTCATACTTCCCGATCTTTCCATTCTGCCTTTTTGTGTTTGTTTGTTTTGTGTCATTTTTTACTCTGCAAAGGGATACTATGGTATGAATAACCCTAGTGTCTGCAGAGAAAGATATGTACACATACACGTATATGACTTATACAAAAAGGCTATTAAACACTAATCCAAGTATTTTTGCCATAAAGAACATGATGTAGGAGAAATTATAGATGCCAGATTGGTAGACACAGAACAATATTTAATCATACATACAGAACTATGGGTAGTGTAGTACAGCATTATGCACATGTAACCAGAGTGTAAAGCAAGGTAATTCCACATGGAGAACATGGTAATTCCACATGGAGAACATGGTAATTCCACATGGAGAACATGGTAATTCCACATGGAGAACATGGTAATTCCACATGGAGAACATGGTAATAACACATCCCTCACCTGCTTCTTGTGTCCTTTTTGTTTTTCTCCATAATCGTCAACAGCCCTCAGTAAGTATTACTGTAACCATAGCCATGCACATACCTTTTTATTGTATTGTAGTCTCTTAGACTACTTACGGTCACTACACCGTTAAAGCAGTCTTTCCCAAATGGTGGATCAGGACCCACTGATGTGTCACAGTCAGTCCTTTTGGGGTCACAGAAACTGACTAGAGACGGCTGTGATTAGAAACATGGTTTTGTTGGTTTAATGGGTCAAAAAGTAAACAACTTTGAGAACCTCTGCATTATAGTCCCTTGAAGACACTGAAGATCCCTCTCTGCTTCTCTACGGCCCCTCTCTCTTTCCCTGATCCCTCTCTTCCCTCCAGTGTCTACACACACACACACACACACACACACACATCCATCCATTCATCATCTCCTAAGGAGGTGTAGTGAGGCATCTGGTCCAAGAGTCAAAGTTTGTCAAGAGTCTTCATAACTCAAAAGTGGTGTACATTTTCGACAACCATCTGTTGTGTAGGTCCTGCCATACGCATTAGGAGAACTCTGCAGGCCAATCCTCCTCATTCATTTGGGTTTGAGGCCTACAGAATTGCCCCTAATGTACGAAGTGAGATCCACACAACATATGGTGTGCAATATGGACTCAGTTTGACATTAGACCACTTTTGACATGTGAAATTACCAAACAAACTTTGGTTTAGGGGTGAACCTTTAAGTTTTTCTCGGATTAGTGATGATGGACAGACATCTCTCCTATTCAATTTTGGGCATGGGAGAGGGACACTGAAAGCACATGATCAACTCTATAAAATCTGGAGACCACCTCCAACTTCACTTTAGATTAGGAGTAGCTAAATCTTTGTAACCACGCAGCTTAGCTTAGTGAACACGTGGAGTAGTCAAATAATCATATTCAGGGCTTGTCTACCCTAGTTTCCTGTATAGCTTACCATTCTTAACCACTCCCATTTATGTTGTTATCTGTCTCTGTGCGTTTCTTTCAATCTGTGTGTGTGTGTGTGTGTGTGTGTGTGTGTGTGTGTGTGTGTGTGTGTTTGGTTGGGTGTTGTGTGTGGTTGTTGTGTGTGTGTGTGTGTGTGTGTGTGTGTGTGTGTGTGTGTGTGTGTGTGTGTGTGTGTGTGTGTGTGTGTGTGTGTGTGTGTGTGTGTGTGTGTGTGTGAGTGTGAAAATGTTTGTTAAAAAGAAAAATGCTATTGAACCCTCTTTGCAATAAGGAATTGAGACCAAAAGCTCAAGAGAAGTTTCAAGTGCTTAATACCAAGTATACAGTCAGCTGAGTGCATCCATTTAGAAAGTTCACAAACACATTTTATACTCTTCCCATGTAGGCATCAGCTGCCCAGCTATACATCTTTGTTTAGCCCTTCCATCTTCGGTTCTGGGCCTGACCCTGCTCTCTGATCCTAGGCAATTTCCTCTTATCTGATTAGGTCAAACTTTCTAAATGAGCAAACACACAGTTTCATGACCCGAACTCCATTAATACTCCCAGTAATCATTCACTAAACAGGATACAAACTAACTACAGTTTAACATGAAACATTTACATTTTGACAGAATCCATCAGTTGGTTTCCATCTGTGTGAGTCTATGAGTGTGGTGTGTCTGCGTCTCAGGATCTGTTGTTTCAAAGCGAGTGCTGTAGAGTACTCTCTATTTCCTCCCTTTCTCCTTCTTTTTTTCTCTTTCCCCGGCTCTCCTGCTTGGATGTTGCACAGATAAGTTATGCCTGTTTTGCGCCGAGCTCGCTTTGTTCCATGGGGACGGGAGAGCGAGGGAGAGAACGAGAGAGGGAAAGGGAGAGGAGGAGGGACGTGAGAGAGAGTTCTGCCTCATTTGCCTTTCATGTGTCTGCAGGAGAGAGAAGCAAAGAGTCAGCTGCAGCACGCAGAGCGGCGAGAGAGCGGGCTCAATAAACACAAACACACGCAGGAATGTACGCGGGAACGTACACACATACATTCCCTAACAAGACAACTCCCCATAGTTTCCAGATTGTTACTGTAACTTCAGCCTCTCTAGATTAGTTGTTGTCCAGGTGTAGATACACTACTCCTGTGGAGAGTCTCTCTCTCATTCTCTCTCTCTCACTCTCTCTCTCTCATATCTTTCTATCTCTCTCTCTCATATCTCTCATATTCTCTCTCTCATATCTCTCATATCTCTCTCTCTCATATCTCTCACTCTCATATCTCCATATCTCTCACTCTCATATCTCTCATCTCTACTCTCATATCTCTCACACTCTCATATACTCACTCTCATATATCTCACTCTCATATCTCTCACATCTCTCATATCTCTCACTCTCTCATATCTCTCACTCTCTTCATTATTCTCACTTCTCATATCTCTCACTCTCTCATATCTCTCTCTCTCATATATCTCTCTCATGTCTCTCCCTCTCTCTCTCATCTCTCATGTGTCTCTCATATCTCTCTCATATCTCTCTCTCATATCTCTCATATCTCCACCATATTCTCATATCTCTCATATCTCTCACATCTCTCACATCTCTACATCTCTCACATCTCTCATATCTCTCACATCTCTCAATCTCTCACATCTCTCATATCTCTCACATCTCTCACATCTCTCATATCTCTCACATCTCTCATATCTCTCACATCTCTCATATCTCTCACTATCTCATATCTCTACATCTCTCATGTTCACTCTCCTTCATGTGTCTCACTCTCTCATGTGTCTCACTCTCTCATACTCTCACTCTCTCATATCTCTCTCTCCTCTATATACTCTCTCTCTCTCATGTGTCTCTCTCTCTCTCTCTCTCATATCTCTCATGTGTCTCTCATATCTCTCTCATATCTCTCTCTCTCTATCTCTCATATCTCTCATATCTCTCATATCTCTCATATCTCTCACTCTCTCATATCTCTCACATCTCTCATATCTCTCACATCTCTCCATGTCTCTTCACATTCTCTCACATCTCTCATAGTCTCTCATATCTCTCATATCTCTCACATCTCTCATATCTCTCACATCTCTCCATATCTCTCACATCTCTCATCTCTCACAGCTCATCATGTCTCTTCATTCTCTCGCTCTCATATCTCCACTCTCATATCTCTCAACTCTCTCATATCTCTCACTCTCTCACATCTCTCACATCTCTCATATGTCTCTCATATCTCTCATATCTCTCAATCTCTCATCATCTCTCAATTCTCTATCATCTCTAACAGCATCTCTCACATCTCGGCATATCTTCTCACATCTTCTCATATCATCTCACATCTCCATATTCTCTCACATCTTCATATCTCTCACATCTCTCATAGTGTCTCACTCTCTCATGTGTCCTCCTCAAGTCTCTCCTTCTCATTAGCTTCTCCAACCTCTTCTGTGTAATAGATCTCGAAGTAGTTCTCTCTCCTCCTCCTCCTCTCTCTCTTGCTCTCTCCTCTTCTCTCTCTCCTCTTCTCTCTCTCTCTCTTCTCTCTCTCTCTCTCTTCTCATCTCTCTCTCTCTCTCTCTCTCAATTCAAATCAATGATTTGCTTTAGGTTGCACTGACGTAAAATTACATATTTGCCAAGAGCTTTACTTTGATATTGACCAATATAAAAATGAGATCAAAATTTCAACGGAACAAACGTAATAACAATATACAAAGCAGTCAAGATATACCATACATTCAACATACAATAAGCATAGCGTAGAGGACATGTGCAGGTTATGTTTCTGTCAGACACTGTCCCTCAACTTCATGGCAGGCAGCAATGTAGTGCGCTGCCAACCCACAGCTCGCTGCGTCCTCCCCTAACAGGCGGGTAAGCCTATCCTCATCAGAGAGGTCTTGAAACTTGAAATAGGGTTTCAAATTTGGGAAAAAATGACACTCTAATTGTTTTATATTTTTAAATTTTGTGCAGGGAATGCAGCCTGTCTCAGGTTCTGCTGTTGTGGCAAAGTGTTTTTTTCACTGTTGCACAGCCTTTCCTC
>NC_036859.1:7380362-7416862 GCF_002910315.2 Salvelinus sp. IW2-2015 | reverse complement strand
GATGTTCTGGTCCTGAGGCTTCAGTGTGTTAGTAGAACAGGTTTGTGAACTCAGCCCCAGGACCAGCTGGATGAGGGGACTCTTTTCTTTGCTCAGCTCTTGGCATTGCAGGGCTTGGTAGTGATATGAGAGGGGGTCACTGTATTTTAGATGTTTCCAAAACTTAATTGCTCTTTTTTGAGTTTTTATTATTAGTGGATATTGGCCTAATTCTGCCCTGCATGCATTGTTTGTAGTTTTCCTCTGGACATGTAGGAGAATCTTACAGAACTATGCATGCAGGGTTTCAATGGGGTGTTTGTCCCATTTGATGAAATCTTGTTTTGCATGTGGACCCAACACCTCGCTGCCATAAAGTGCAATTGGTTCAATGACATATTCAATTAGTTTTAGCCAAATTTTAATAGGTATTTCAATTTCAATTAGCTTTTTAAATGGGTAGAATGCCCTGCGTGCTTTCTCTCTCAGTTCATTCACTGCCTCATTAAGGTGTCCAGTTGAGCTTATTTTTAAACCTAAGTAATTGTAGTGTGTACAGTACTCTATATATTTTGTACCAATTGAGAACTTTGGTCTAATTCCCTGAGATCTGGATCTTCTCTGGAAAATCATTATTTTAGTCTTTTTGTGGTTTTACTGCTCTAGCAGGTCCAGGCTCTGCTGTAGGCCATGTGCTGTGGGTGACAGCAGGCATAGGTCATCTGCGAAGAGTAGGCATTTAACTTCTGAATTGTGGAGACTAACACCAGGGGCTGAGGATTTTTCTAGAATAGTGGCCAATTCGTTAATGTAAATATTGAAGAGTGCAGGGCTCAGATTGCAACCCTGGCAAAGGCCCCGCCCCTGGTTAAAGAATTCTGTTATTATCTTGCCAATTTTAATGCTGCACGTATTGCCAGTATACATTGATTTAATTATGTCATATGTTTTACCCCCTACACCACTTTCAATAACTTTGTAGAACAGTCCTGTATGCCAAATAGAATCAAATGCTTTTTGGAAGTCGATAAAGCAAGCGTATATTTTGGTATTATTTTGGTGGACATGTTTATCTATCAGGGTGTGTAGGGTGTAAATATGATCAGTTGTGCGATGTTTTGGTATAAATCCAATTTGGCTTTTACTCAAGACATTGTGCTTATTAAGGAAGTTTAGAACTCTTACATTGATAATACTACAGAAAACCTTCCCCAGGTTACTGTTCACACAAATGCCTCTGTAATTGTTAGGGTCAAATTTGTCTCCGTTCTTAAAGATTGGGGTTATGAGTCCTTGATTCCAGATGTCAGGGAAATAACCTACACTCAGGATCAAATTAAACAGTTTTAATATAGCCAATTKAAATTTTGCACTAGTGAGTTTGAGCATCTCATTTAGGATGCCATCAGGTCCGCATGCTTTTTKAAATTTGAGAGCCTGAAGTTTCTTATAGAGCTCCTGRTCAGTAATTGGGGAGTMCARTGGATTTTGAWTGTCCTTTATAGCTTTTTCTAATCCATTCAACTTCYCATGAATTTGGCGTTGTTCTGCGTTTGTGTCAATTTGAACGGTGTTGTAGAGTGTTTTAAAATGRGTTGTCCATATGTCACCATTTTGTWTCGCTAATYCCTCTTGTTTAGATTTTTTWWGTTTTTTCCAATTTTGCCAGAAGTTGTGTGTGTTTATGGACTCCTCAATTAGTGTCAGCTGCTTGCTGTTGTACTGTGCTKTTTTGGTTCTGAGKGTACGTTTATAGMGTTTTAAAGTCTCACAGTAATGAAGGCGTAATTCACCATTATTTGGGTCTCTGTGCTTTTGGTTGGATAGTGTTCTAAGTTTTTTCCTTATAATTTTACAATCTGCATCAAACCAGTTGTCATCTGTGATCTTTTTTTGTTGTGTTTTTTATCAATTTCAATTGTGCTTCTTTTGCCTTCTTCTCTCTCTCTCTCTCTCTCCCTCTCTCACTTTCTCTTTGTCTCTATCTCTCCCCCCCCTTCTCTCTCTCTCCCACATACACACAGTGTCTGGATCAATCGCACCTCTCCTGCGCTGTCTTACTGTATGTCCGTCTGTCTCTACGCTGTTAAAATGAAGTGCTTTGTAACACTAAAACTAGTGGCAACTGAGCTGCCACCACCTTAACGAAGATGAAACCTCACCTTTGCTGCAGTATTGAAACACATGGTTATGAGGGTTTTGGGACAGATTAAAGGTTTATTGAAACATTCATCCCGGGGTGTTCTGAAACATGACATGGTGTGTTGGAACGCCACATAATGAAGTTGGGCGACACCTTGCCTGAGACTGGGAGTATTAACCTGGAAAAGGTTGAAAACACTGTTACTTCTCTTTTGGTGTCCTTTCCTCTTTCTCTAAAGCTCTTAAACACTATGATKGTTTTTCGAAACCTGTGTAGTGCAGAATTAGATCCCTTCTCTTTTTGTATATTCCCTGCTATTATATGGTGTGTTTATAAACTCCTCATAATCCCTTTTTTAGTTATGAGTAGTATTATRCTTAAACAAAGGACACGAGAAAAGATTGTTTTGTGAAAATATAAATTAATACGTTTGTTCAGGATAATAATTCATGAGTACAAAATTACTTTTTCAAGACATGATTTTGAAGCTTCAAATGTAAAAAAATTCTTTGCAAATTTTCAAATTACCACAAAACATGAACAGTTCTTTCACACTTTTATATTGATAAAGTAAGACAATTCAAAGATCTGTGAGGTATTAATTTATGGGAAAAAATACAGGCAATGACTGCTAATGTTAGCAGTAGCACTTATACAAAGTTTAGCCCAGGACTCAATGCGATCCATTAGCCATTATGCTAATGTCTCTGACCTGAGTCTTTATATTCAGATGATGATACATGGCATGGAAGGTTGTTCAGATGGATTGAAGCACAATACGGGGCGGCAGGTAGCCTAGTGGTTAGAGTGTTGGGCCAGTAACCGAAAGGTTGCTAGATCGAATCCCCGAGCTGACAAGGTAAAAATCTGTCATTCTKCCCYTGAGTTAACCCACTGTTCCGAGGCCGTCATTGTAAATAAGAATTTGTTCTTAACTGACTTGCCTAGTTAAATTAAGGTATAAAAGTAAGTCAGATGATATGATTCACAGTTGGCATTAGTCTATAATTCTTGTTAGGATTGGCCAGCCGGTGGGTAACTTAGTATGTATGTTTGTTTTTCTGCAGGGAGACAAAGAAATAGACAATATTAACAAGGAATAATGATAGTACGTGAATGCATAATTACGTTATCACATTCTATAATATTAGTTACAATATACATATACAATTATTAAACATRTCAATAGCAATATGMAAAATGCTTATGTGATTAAGTTTYGCAAATATAGCAACAAGATATAAATATGAATGTCAAAAGTGGGATGCAATAACATGTGGTTGCTTCTGTGTGTTGTTCTCCATGTGAGTCTGTTTGATGACTAATGTGATGTAGTTGTTGAGTGGCTTCACTGCAAGTATATTGTGTTAAAAAATTWAAAAACGTGGTGTGGAAGGCCAAAACTAGAGCAGGCTAAATTGSCAGTGACTATGCATGTAGCGTCAAGAAAAYATATCAATGAATCAAAATGGCTGTTTGACTTGGACTATTAGCATTTAGCATCCGAAATGCTACAATGTGATAACATRTTTGTACGCACGTATTCATTGACATGTACTTTCTTGGATTGTTTTGTAGAGTTTCATCTGAGCGTTTGGTGTGCTCTCACCTATCTGGGTTCGTGAAGACCTGAAACATGCCTGTTTTTTTTTTTTACTTGACCATAGASTTTCCTTGAGGACACACCTGCCACGAATGCCCTCTCTCCACCTGAATTCTGAACAGTTTGGCCACACAATGTTTGTAGTTCACATTTTGACTTTAAACATGTGTCTTCTGATATGGTTGACTGTCTGCTGTCATCTTACYACCCCAGCAGTCGGGGGTTCAAGTCACACTTTCATCTGTCTCCTCCTGTTTCTAATCTGTCTAAATAAAGGACAGAAACAAATAAAGGTGGAATTTCACAGAAAAATATTCTCCCTAGGCCCTATTCTGAATTGAAATCAGTTGATTTAAATGTAACTTTAAAAAATGTTGACTTGAGTCCATGTTAACTCTACTCTACAAACAAAAGACCAGGGTTCACATCCACCTTCTCACATGAATACCAGTGATGAATGCCCACTTTCCACATGTTACCTCATGCTACAACTGCTATAACTTACATATCCTAAAAGATGGCGCAGACAGAGAGGGCTGCCTCGCTTCTAGTTCTTAGGAAACATTGCAGTTTTTTGTTATTTCTTATTACATTGTTAGCCCAGAAAATGTTATGTGTTATTACATACAGCCGGGAAGAACTATTGGATATCAGAGCGGCGGTAACTCACCAGCACTACGGCCAGGAATACGACATTCCCGAAGCAGATCCTTTGTTCGCACCACCCATGGCAATTGAACTGATTCCAGAGGCAGATCCAAAACAACGCCTGCGAAAAAGAGGGACTCGAAGCGGTCTTCTAGTCCGACTTAGGAGGCGCGCACACCACCCACTGCTTCCGAGTATATTACTCGCTAATGTTCAGTCCCTGGATAATAAAGTTGACCAGATCAGGGCAAGGATTTCTTTCCAGAGAGACATCAGGGATTGTAACATACTCTGTTTCACGGAAACATTGCTCTCTCGGGATATACTGTCAGAGTCGGTCCAGCCATCTGTATTCTCAGTTCATTGCGCCGACAGTAGAAGGGCGGAGGTGTGTGTTTCATGATTACCGACTCATGGTTTAATTGTAATAACATACAGGAACTCAAGTCCTTTTGTTCACCCGACCTAGAATACCGCACAATCAATTGCCGACCGTATTATTTACCAAGAGAATTCTCTTCAGTTATTGTCACAGCCTCGTATATCCCCCTCAAGCCGATACCACGACGGCCCTCAAGGAACTTCACTGGACTTTATGCAAACTGGAAACCATATATCCTGAGGCTACATTTATTGTAGCTGGGGATTTTAACAAAGCAAATTTGAGGAAAAGGCTACCTAAATTCTATCAGCATATTGACTGTAGTACTCGCGCTGGAAAAACACTCAACCATTGTTATTCCAACTTCTGGGATGCATACAAGGACCTCCCCCACCCTCCTTTCAGCAAATCTGACCACGACTACATTTTGCCCCTCCCTTCCTACAGGCAGAAACTCAAACAGGAAGTATCTGTGCTAAGAACTACTCAACGCTGGTCTGACAAATCGGAATCCACGCTTCAAGATGGTTTTGATCACGCGGACTGGGATATGTTCCGGGTAGCTTCCGAGAATAATATTGACGTGTACACTGAGACGGTTACTGATTTCATCAAGAAGTGTATAGGAGATGTTGTACCCACTGTGACTATTAAAACCTACCCTAACCAGAAACCGTGGATAGATGGCAGCATTTGCGCAAAACTGAAAGTGCGAACCATCACATTTAAACATGGCAAGATGACTGGGAATATGGCGTACAAACAGTGTAGTCATTCCCTCCGCAAGGCAGTCAAACAGGCAAAACATCAGTATAGAGACWAAGTGGAGTCGCAATTCAACGGCTCAGACACGAGACGTATGTGGCAGGGTCTACAGACAATCATGGGCTACAAAAGGAAAACCAGCCACGTCGGGGACACAGGCGTCTTGCTTCCAGACAAGCTAAACACATTCTTTGCCTGCTTTGAGGATAACACAGTGCCACCGACACATGTTAACCCTCACAAGGCTGCCGGCGCAGATGGCAGCCCTACGCGTCCTCAGAGCATGCACAGACCAGCTGGCTGGTGTGTTTACGGACATATTCAATCTCTCCCTATCCCAGTCTGCTGTCCCCACATGCTTAAAGATGGCCACCATTGTTCCTGTACCCAAGAATGCAAAGGTAACTGAACTAAATGACTATCGCCCCATAGCACTCACTTCTGTCATCATGAAGTGATTTAAGAGACTAGTCAAGGATCATATCACCTCCACCTTACCTGTCAATCTAGACCCACTTCAATTTGCTTTCCGCCCCAATAGGTCCACAGACGATGCAATCGCCATCACACTGCACACTGCCCTATCCCATCTGGACAAGAGGAATACCTATGTAAGAATGCTGTTCATTGACTATAGCTCAGCATTCAACACCATAGTACTCTCCACGCTCATCATTAAGCTCGAGGCCCTGGGTCTGAACACCACCCTGTGCAATTGGGTCCTGGACTTCCTGACGGGCCRCCCCCAGGTGGTGAAGGTAGGAAACAACAACTCCACTTCGCTGATCCTCAACACTGGGGCCCCACAAGGGTGCGTGCTCAGCCCCTCCTGTATTCCCTGTTCACCCATGACTGCGTGGCCATGCACACCTCCAACTCAATCATCAAGTTTGCAGACGACACAACAGTAGTAGGCTTGATTACCAACAACGACGAGACAGCATACAGGGAGGAGGTGAAGGCTCTGGGAGTGTGGTGTCAGGAAAATACCCTCTCTCAACGTCAACAAAACAAAGGAGATGATCATGGAGATGATCGCCTCTTCAACCTCAGGAGGCCCTCACAAACTCTCACAAACTTTTACAGATGCACAATTGAGAGCATCCTGCCGGGATGCGTCACCACCTGGTAAGGCAACTGCACCGCCCATAACCGCAGGGCTCTCCAGAGGGTGGTGCGGTCTGCACAACGCATCACCAGGGGAAAACTCCCTGCCCTCCAGGACACCTACAGCACCTGATGTCACAGGAGGGCCAAAAATATCATCAAGGACAACAACCACCGGTTGCCCCTAAGTGACCGCTAATGTCACTTATGCCTGGAACCATCCCTGCACTGCCCTTGATGAAGAAAAATATATATTTKAAGTATTCCGTCCTCTGAGCCATGTTGTTGAACAGCATATCTGCAACTGTGTCTCAGTGACTCACCTAGTTCCTTGTTTTCTTCCCCTCTCTACACGGATACACAGTTACAGGTCTTACACAGAAATACCCACCGTACCATATCCACACTGTGTTATTGTCATATTCTGTAGTACGCTTTTCCGTCACACTGCTACGAGCCTTTGTGAGTCTGAAAGCAGCTGTGTGTGTGTGCGTGTGTGCGTGTGTGCGTGTGTGCGTGTGTGCGTGTGTGTTGAGTGTGTTGCTGTGTGTCGTCGGTGCGTGCCCGTGCGTGCGTGCGATAGTGTGCCGCTGCGTGCGTGCGTGCGTGCGTGCGTGCGTGCGTGCGTGCGTGCGTGCGTGTTTCTGAGAGAGTTGTTTTGTCGTTGTCTTGTTTCATTTTCCCCACTGTGCGGTAGATTTAAGTAATCCCCTGCTTTTGTGGTCCCTCCTCTGTCTCCATGTCTAACACACTTTTTCTGATAAGGTGTGTGTGTCCGGTGGGGGTGGTTGGCTTGTGAACACTCTTGTGTGTGGTTCCGCCCCTAGCCCCATTTCAAACGCACACAGTTTGTGATAAGGGCCTTGTAAGCATTGTGAAGGGTTTACCGCAGACCATGCTCCAGGAGAAAACGAATGGAAGAATAATAATAATGTGCCATAATAACATGGTTYATGAGCCTGGCATAATAATGTGCAACGCTGCTATACACCTCAGTGAATTGTGCAGAGAAACAGAGGGGGGGAGAAGGCTAAATGGGGATTTAAAGTGTTGCCATGTTGAGTCCTCTGTTTGACTTCAGATATGCCCCAGGGACTCCTATAGTGCATCGTTAACTACTCTCATTTAGCTTGCTGTGGGGGAACATGGATTTTTCATGGCAGAAATGAACCAGTAATGGAAAATCCCTCATTTTAAATGGTAGTTTTAATCAGTTTTAGGTGATGCACGAGGGTTGATGAGTAAAAATACATTTCATTTATGAATATATCAATAATTAACCCATTGTAATGTCTCTTTTTYCTCTTTCTCTCTCTCTCTCTCTTCCACTCTTCCTCTTTGTCTCTCTCTCTCCTCCATCTATCTCTCTCTGTCTCTCTCTCTCTCAATCGCTCAATCTATCTCTCTCTCTTTGTCTTTCAGGTGCCCTGCAGATCGAGAACAGTGAAGAGACCGACCAGGGGAAGTATGAGTGTGTAGCCACTAACTCTCAGGGCGTACGCTACTCTTCCCCAGCCAACCTGTATGTGCGAGGTAGGAACTGACCCCGGGTGTAAGATCTCTCACACACATGCGTTATAACACACACACCACTATAACAAACACACATGTAACAGCCGTCACTATTATACTATACATGTAGCAAGGTGTTAAGTGCTAGTTTCTTTACATGTTGTTTTGTTGTTTATTTTCTTCCTATTGGCATCTACTAACCAAACACAACCAAACCTAACCACCAAGTGAAACACCAGTTGGTGACCTAAGATTGGTAGTATTCAAGACTAAACTGGGTTTTCACCAGTGTCGTCAAGGTGCTCTGTTTTATAATAACTGCCACTGAATGGACGTAGACGAAGAGGGATAGGCCAATGACGTCATACATGACCAGATTCTTCAGGAAGTATTATTGCACTGTGCAGTTCGAGGGCCTTTGCTACAGTATGMCATCACTATTGTCCTATCCCTCTTTATTTTATTGTAAATTGAGGGCCACGGGGTTTATGCTTCTATCTTCCACTTTAATGCACTGATTGGCTAGGGAATACAATTGGTTTCTCAAGTCTAAATCAGATACGAAAAAGAATGCAGACACTGTGGCCCTCCAGAAGTTTAAGACCCCTATTCTAGGTTCCTCGACTGAGGTAAGGGAGACCGGGACCTCTGGATTCAGATTTATGGGTTCTAAACTCTCTGTTCTAAGCTCTTGAGCCCTTGAATTCGAAGTTCCTGATTCTTCATTTTAAGTGGGTTCTGTGGTTCTGTGAGAACCAGTGTGTATGTGCGTGTGTGTTTACACTGTGTGTGTGTGTGTGTTTACACTGTGTGTGTGTGTGTGTGTGTGTGTGTGTGTGTGTGTGTGTGTGTGAGTGAGGCTTTGAGCTGGCCATTTTTACTCTCTCTGTGTTTCCCCGTTCTCTCTCTCCCCCTCACGTCATTGTGTTCTACATCAACCCCCTTACATCCCCCAGAGCTACGAGAAGGTTGGTGCGTCCTTTATTTTCTTTCGCTACTTCCTTTCTATAACACATTTACTCCTAAAGTTAGGAGAATTCCTAAAGTGAGGAGAGAGAAAACCGGTCTGAAACAGGCTAGAACAGAGGGATGAATAACCCTCGTGTCAAATTGGTTTTGATGAACACATTTCTTTGACCGAAGACTTTTACCTGAGCTCTCTAACGAGGCCACCTGCCTACACAGTCGTTTGCATTGATTGCATTGTGAGGCCTTGTTTGCAGACCGTTGTTATTGCTTTCATCCGTGTGCGCGACATTCTCTGCATGGAAAGTGTCTTGTTGCCATGGAGACCCAGGAATTGGAAATTAAAAGGAGGCTGTCTGCGCATGGCGGGAGAGCGGTGGCAGCGCTTGCATGCCTTGTACCCTGACCGTGTAACTCTGTGTGTGCGCGGCTCTGTTTGTTTGTGTGTGCGCGTGCGCTTGTGTATGTTGAATTGATTGATTTCCGTATTGTCTTGTCCCTTGTCTTGTGTCGGTCGTGCTGTACTGTTCTGTCTGTGTGGGTTTGTGTTATGTCACTGCCGTGCTTCTGCACTTGCGGCATGTTGTGTGTCACATTGCCAGTGTGTGTCTCTGTCTCTGTGTGTCCTCTTGGTCTGCTACTGTTTGTTTGCCTTCTCAGTGTAGCTTGTTTTCTGATTGGTTGAGTGGTCTTCATATCCCCCTAGGGGAAATGAAGCAGTCAAATAAGGCTTTATTTAAGTGGCATTTAAAGAGCCACAGAAGTAACTTATAATTATTTGCACACTTGTTTGGTCAGCAAAGGTTGACACAACACAACCAGAGGCCAACGCACAGTACTTCTTTATGTACACTATCTGTGTTTATATGCAGGTAAACAAAATGTACAATAGTATTTAATTGCACAAAACATGAACGTCTTTTTCAGTGGATCATGTCCATGTCCACTATAGTGTTATTCACACAGAGATCCTATGTAATTATATGGTTATTCAGCTGCTATACGGCGCATTTGCTGCGCTTATGACACGATATGATGACCTCCATTGATCGGCAGTTGAAATGAAAGATTTACCCACCTCTATATCCATATATATATTCATACAATGCACACATTAATGAAACACCTCTCTACTTCTATATTAGATGAGGCAGGATTAACTTGTGAAAATGCCAACTGGGCTTTAGTGTGCTGTGCTACTGAAATGAAACAGTATCCCAGCTCCCAGTCTCCRTCTGCTATGGTCTCACAACCTGATCAACTGTTCCCTGTGGGAAAGCCTGTTATTGATGCTGGAGGGAACTAGAATACATCATTGCATTGCAGCTATCACCCTGGACTATATAGTAGGCTACGCTATTAACACAACTGGGAGCTTCTAGGAGATATGCTTTTCCATCAGCATTCTGACCAGAGATACATCTTTTATCTGAATCCTTTGCGAATGAACTGTATTTTCCGTTATATTAAATACGACATTGTTTTAGTGATGCTACATCCACATAGACGTCTGTTAGTGTTTATGATACATATTATTGAAGCCCCACTATCCACGGTGACATAATGGAATAGGTTAATCATTTGTGCCTGTCCTAATCTCAGATGCTCTCTGTTCAGCATGCGCTTGAATATTGTACTGTCTTCTTGTATTAATACCTGCAGTGCTGGATGTAGCCTACTTTCCTACTTGACGTACTGTAAATATCAATGTGCTCTTCTTCAGATTGAATTGGACACATTGTAAACCCCTCTCCAAACTTTAAGTGAACTTCTAGGCAAAATGCTGTCGTTAGATAAGTACACTACACGTAAAAGGCAACATTATACACGTACTTTAAGAGTTTTGTCTTGTCATATAAAAGGTAAAGCTGGATTGTATGGATAGTTGCTCTTATCTGCTGCATGCTGGTCACTCTGTCCCTGTTTGTCTCTGTCTCGTTCTTGCTCTGGAGAGAATCTGCCTGCCTGCCTGCTTTTTGATTTGATATCTGTTATAACAGTTGAAATTGTTTTTGTCTCTTTTTTTTTGTTGACAAATGTCTCTTTTTTTTATACATCTTTTTTCAAATGTCTCTTTTTTGTCTTGAACTTTGGTGTCCAATTCTGGGTATCTGTTGGTATTCTAGGATCACTCCAAATGTATGGCACTGTTATGGAGGAATGGGGTCATGTCCACTGAACTATTGAATCATTTGAAGATGCCAAAAYGTTCATTCGTATTTGGTTTTGGTGAATAGTTTGCGTTCTATCTGTGGGAGACTAGAAATACTGTGAAATTCATGGAACCTAGAGAAGATATTTCAACCCTAGGTGAAGTTTATTAATGGATCTAAAAATGGCTATTTTACATGAAATGGATCGGCTGAGAATCATTTGGGCGAAGACTGAGGCCAGTGATTCTTTAAAGGCTGTTTCCCCCTGTTTTACTCCCACTGAGTGAGTGGAGATTCCTGTATTGTGAGTCAAACACATGATTCAAACAGCTGATTCAGATACAGTGTTGAGTCTTGATGCTAGCCAATATTTATACTGTCTGTCTGTCTGTCAGTCTGTCTGTCTGCCCTCACCTTGCATCCACTCCTGCCCATCTAGAGTCGTTGGTCTGTCTGTCTGATTGTCTACCTGTCTATTTTGTACTTCAGTCCTCTGTGTTGCAGCCTTGAGGTACCTAGTTTTCTGTTCCTATGACATCCACCAATAAAAGCCTGATTTTGAAGAACCAAACAGCAGTTTCAAGAGCACCATGTGTTTTCTCTTCCCCCGCCCCCCCCCMTCCTCCTTTCTTCTCCTCTTCCCCCTCTGTCCTTTGCCCCCTTTCTTATCCTCTCCTTCCCCTCTTACCCTCTCTGTCCCCATCCCTCTCTTCTAATCTCCCGCCCTTCTTTCTCTCTCTTCTGCATTCTGACATTTCCATCTGTACCCTGGTGTGTAGGATCAACAGACAAATGTGCATACTTTTTTTAATTAATAAAAGCATGCACATACTATCTCTCTTTCTATTTATCTCTCTCTCTTTCTCTCTCTGTCATGATGGATGCCTTGATGTTTCCTTATTTAACGTGTTCAACGCGTACCTTGTAATTGCAACGACACCTATTTATATCTCCATCATCCACTCTTTCTTTACATTGCTTATTTATTTCCAACATTGCTGTGTTCATCTGGTATTCTGGTTGTACAATGAGGCTGTGATTTGCCACATTGATTGTCATTGTCTGGAAGAGGAACCAGACAATACTCTCCCTCCCTCTCTCTCTCTCTCTCTCTCTCTCTCTCTCTCTCTCTCGCTTCTTCCCCCTCTCTCTTCTCCCACGGGTTCTTCATGAGCATAGTTAACTCTATAAAGTCGTCCAGGAATGCATGTGACCCATGAGCTCTATCTCTCGATGCATCTTATATAAGATAGACCTGACAGATAGCTAGTGATTCAGATTCAGCACAATTACAGTTAACAGGAGCACTCTGTGCATGTTGTCTGACTGATAGAGCAGGTTTTGTTGATCGGCTCGGCCAGCGCCACGTATCTAAAGGGCCCTCGTCTGCAGTGGTGAACTCACCCTGGAGGCACAGAAGTCTCTTTGAAGTTTCTCACTCAAGTTTCTGGCGAAGTTTCTCTTTTTCAGTCAGCAGCCTTGAGCTTCACTGCAGGGCGAGTTCAGCTCTAGTTTAGGTCTTCACATCAGTTTGATTTTGCTCATCTCAGCTCTTCAGAGAAAATGGCAATGGTATTTTGTGCAGCCCAGAGCTCCAATATTTGTATTGTAGATCTTGTTTTGTAACAGGGATTGGGGAAGAGGGCGTTTTCTAGCTTGGCATCTACAGTGATGTGTCCAGAATAGCAAGTRATGTCTTGTGAAATATACAATGGGTTGTTGCACAGTGGCTAAGACATGAGAGTCGTACAATAGGTTTCATGTGCAGGGTGAAATGTAACTTGAGATAGTCAGCAGTCTCTCAACATGGAATCTGTGTATTTCAATTGCAATCATTAGCCTTTTCAAAACTACCAATGTGGTTTTGATTAAACGTGAAATATTCCTTTATAGAACTTCTGTAAAAGCAGTGAAGATCATTCTACCCTTTCTGTTACCCCTCTCTCTCTCACTCTCTCTCTCTCTCTCTCTCTCTCTCTCTCTCTCTCTCTCTCTCTCTCTCTCTCTCTCTCACTCTCTCGCTCTCTCTCTCTCTCTCTCGCTCTCTCTTTCTCTCTCTCTCTTTCGTTCTCTCTCTTTCTGTATCTTTCTTACCCCTCTCTCTCTCGCCCTCTCCTGTCCCTCCCTCTCCCCCTCCTCATTCCCCTCTCCCCATCCTCCCCCTGTCTTCCCCCTCTCCTCCTCTCCCAGTGCGTCGCGTGCCCCCTCGTTTCTCCATCCTGCCCGCCAACCATGAGATCATGCCTGGCGGCAGCGTCAACATCACCTGTGTGGCGGTGGGCTCGCCCATGCCCTATGTCAAATGGATGCTGGGTATTGAGGACCTGACCCCGGAAGACGAGATGCCGGTGGGACGCAATGTTTTGGAGCTCAACGGAGTGAGAGAGTCGGCCAACTACACCTGCGTGGCTATGAGCAGTCTGGGGATTATAGAGGCCACYGCACAGGTGTCAGTTAAGAGTAAGGGACATCCTTTAGTTTTCTAACTGTGCTTCCACTGTGTCCCGCTCGCTGGCTTTCTTCTCTCCCATTAAAACATATCTGCCCCTAACAGCCACATTAAACATGTATATTAGATAGTTAGGGCCCCCTATGATCTCGCAGGTGTCCGCCAAGAGTAAGGGACACTAGTCTCCCCCTATCTGCCTTAAGACATTATTAAAGACAGTTAAAAAAATATCTGCTTCTATCGTCACAGCTCTTCCCAAGCCTCCCGGTACCCCCATCGTCACAGAGACGACCGCCACCAGCGTTACCATCACCTGGGACTCCGGTAACCCCGACCCGGTGTCCTATTACATCATCCAGTACCGGGCCAAGACACCGGACAGCAAGTATGAGGCGGTGGACGGTATCACCACCACCAGGTACAGCATCGGAGGGCTCTACCCCAACACGGAGTACGAGGTTAGGGTGTCGGCCTTCAACAGCATCGGCCAGGGCCCCTCGTCCACCCGGGTAGAGGCCAGGACAGGGGAACAGGCCCCGGCTAGCCCCCCCAGGAACGTCCAGGCTAGGATCATCTCCCAGAACACTGTCATGGTCCGCTGGGAAGAACCGGAGGAGCCCAACGGACAGGTGAAATACAATTGAAATGAGTGAATGAATCCGTTTTTTTATTATTTATTTATTTTTTATTTCACCTTTATTTAACCAGGTAGGCWARTTGAGAACACGTTCTCATTTACAATTGCGACCTGGCCAAGATAAAGCAAAGCAGTTCGACACATACAACAACACATAGTTACACATGGAGTAAAACAAACATACAGTCAATAATACAGTGAAAAATAAGTCTATATACAATGTGAGCAAGTGAGGTGAGAYAAGGGAGGTGAAGGCAAAMAAAAWAWAWATATAAATAAAAATATATATAAAAAGGCCATGGTGGCGAAGTAAATACAATATAGCAAGTWAAAAAAAAWACACTGGAATGGTTGGTTTGCAGTGGAAGMAAGTGTAAAGTAGAGATAGAAATAATGGGGTGCAAAGGAGCWAAATAAATAAATTAAGAGAATAAGTAGCAGGGATAATGCACAGTAATCCACTTCTCAAACAATACTGAACGTCTCAGAACACTGAGGTGCAATAGGCAATAGTTAGCTAGATAAACATCTATTCCCTGGGCAGTCTAAAAATAACAAGCTGAATAATGGAATCAACATAAGCAACAATAATCACAATAACAAGATGAGAGCAATGCATCATAAACAGATAATTCAAATGATGCTACATACATATTACAGTTTAAATCACACACTATAATGGTTAGGCTTTAGGTAGAGGTCAGTTGAAAGGTCATCTAGTTATTAAATTATAACGGTCATGTCAACCTTGAAGCTAATGCAATGTTTATCTAGCTCAGCTAGCAACATAGGTCGAATATAATGGAATGTGCATTGATGTCAAAATATATAATAGCTTCCAAACACAAACAAACCAACATGGACCAGACGTGAGAGGTTAACTAACACTCTTTCGCTTTCTTTCTCTCTCCCTCTCTCTCTCTCTCTCTCGCTCTTTCTCTCTCTTTGTCACTCTCTCGCTCTCGCTCTCTCTCTCTCTCCTACCCTCCCTCACTCTCTCCATCCAGGTGAAAGGTTACCGGGTGTACTACACCATGGACCCATCTCAGCCCATGAGTCTGTGGCAGATCCATAACGTCCAGGACAGCACCATCACCACCATCCAGAGCCTGGTACCCTCTGAAACATACACTGTCAGAGTCCTGGCCTTCACCTCTGTGGGAGACGGACCCTTCTCTGACTCCGTCCATGTCAAAGTTCTGCCCGGAGGTGTGTGTGTGTGTGTGTGTGTGTGTGTGTGTGTGTGTGTGTGTGTGTGTGTGTGTGTGTGTGTGGTGTGTGTGTGTGTGTGTGTGTGTGTGTGTGTGTGTGTGTGTGTGTGTGTGTGTGTGTGTGTGTGTGTGTGTGTGTGTGTGTGTGGTGGTGTGTGTGTGTGTGTGTGTGTGTGTGTGTGGTGTGTGTTTTGGTTTGGGCTGTTTTGTTGCGTGCGTGCGTGCACTATTTTCTGACTTGGTTCATGTCAAAGTGCTTCAGTAATGTTTAAGGTTAGTAACATAAAGATCTGCAGGGCTCCCTTGTAACAGTCTTCCATCTTAATAAGACTGGTCTGTTTAAATAAAGGATTAATTGAACAGTCTAGAAGCTACTAATTGACTGAATGCTAGAGAGGTGAATTCTAACTCGTCCTCTCTCCTCTCCTGTCCTCTGTAGTTCCAGGGCAGCCAGGGAAGTTCAAAGTGGGAAAGGTGACAGACACCAGTATACAGCTCACCTGGGAACCTTCCTACACCAAGGAGGGCATCGTCAACTACGAACTGCTCTACAAACCTGTCAAGTTTGGCAGCCTGGTAAGACTTCTTCTTCCATACGAAGTACATTTCATGAACCTTTTACTGCAGTGGGCTACATCAGGGTCACACAGAGTGATTCTTGGTGGTCTTAATCAAGTACACCTCACACACATGGTTATTGGCTTAAAAGAAAGAAGACAGCTGTACCATGGCAGATGTAGAAATGTAATCAATTTGGAGTTTGCTTCCCAATATTACATKTTATATACATCACAGAAGTCTGAAATATAACAAAACTGTTTGACAAAGAAACACCAGATTAATCTTTGTTAATTATGAAATATCTTAATAACATTCCACCCGTGAGGCCAAAGAGGGCGTGTTTGGTCATTGACTGCAGGAAAGAACTGCGATTATTAAATTGATTTAATACACACAGATAATCCAGAGTAATCCCTCCCTTTCTTTCTTTCTTTCTTTCTCTATCCCTTCTCTCTTTATTTTATTAATGTTCTCTCTTCCCCATCTCTCTCTCTCTAACAGGAGAAGTTGACGTTTGGGCCCCGGGCGTCGTACACAGTGGAGGGTCTGAGGGCTAACACAGAGTACTCCTTCTCCCTGGCAGCCATTTCTAACAAAGGCATCGGAGCCTTCACCAACGAGCTGGTCCAGAGGACATCACAAGCCAGTATGTTTTCCTTTGTCACACCTGCAAAACACACACTGTGTAACGTTTGCACTCCTGCTGCTTGTCTCCCACACAGCTCCAGAGTCACTGGACCCTGGGAGTCGTCTACACACCAATCCATCTTGTCCTCTCATCCACTCATTTATCCTGTGCACTCATCCATCCCCCTATCCATCTCCTCTGTATTTTCGAGTGTGCCTGACGTCCAGCGCACCAGCATTTTGGTTTTTACCTTCATTTCTCCTCACACAGTGAAAAGTCCCGAGCGGACGGCGCTTTCTGTTTTTTCCCCCGCTTTAACTTTCTTCACTCCTTCATACGGTTTTCTTTCCTTCAAAGTTGGTCAAAAGTGGACTTTTTTTCTCCAGTTCAGGAAGCTCACTGTTACAGGTCAAATGTCAATAGTCGTGAGGATATTCTATATGTTTTGCCTTTATTTGAGGTAAGTGTTGAAGGTCGTAGGTCTGTATCCTGCCTTAAAGGTAAAATATTCCTTTTTCATATTTAATTATGTATTTGTTACCTGGGAAAAAATGTACACCATATGACTTACAAAGGACGTACATTCACCAACAGAATCTTTCTACGTGCCTTACCTACAAACGGAGGTTAGACCCGTGGGTGGCTGTTGAGGAGACTGAATGCATTTTATTTCATGGAGCAGAATGCATTTCACACTCAGCTTGGCACAGTTAGCRTGCTACCACTTGGCTTTGGTGCACATCGTGATTATTCCCCCAGGCTACTGGTACTAAGGCTGCAGCTCAAGTGTCAGACTCACATATCTGTCAAAATCCCAAATACTCCAGTCAAATGCACACCATTCCCTCTGCACCTTTAATGTTTTGGTTAAATGTGATGTGTGGTGTCTCTGGTTGCATGGTAAGAAGGTCCTGTGTGCTATTAGTCGGAGAGAAGGGTAAGTGTCTCAAACAGTGCCTGTTTATGTCTCTTATCCTTACTGTTCTTCTGTCATGTGCCTTTACTTGTGTTCTATCTCCCTAGTTCCTCTGACGTCGCATGAGGTCAACTTTCATGAAAGTATTTGTTTTTGGTTCTCGTTTCAGTTTCCTCGAACCCTGCTCTCCACCTTTTTCTTTGACATTTCAAATCCCTGAACCTAATTTTAAGACATGAGGATAGGGCAGTTGAAGAAGCACTAAAAGATATAAAGAGTTTGGCAAAGTTCCAACACAATTATTACATTCCACTGAGAATAATGTCAAGAAACCTTTGGTAGCAAGATAGAGGATTAACCGCTGAACTCTATACAGTATCTGGGTCGTTCCACCAATAGAGTGACTTTTAGGTAGTGTAAAATGGTCAAAATATATATTTATTTCACCAAATGTTTACATTCTGTCATAAAGAGCACGTTCAAGTTCATCAATCAATCAATCAAATGTATTTATAAAGCCCTTTTTTACATCAGCCGATGTCACAATGTGCTATACAGAAACCCAGCCTGAAACCCCAAACAGGAAGCAACGCAGATGTTGAAAAAACATGKTTTCCCATCTCAAGAGGTTAAATTAAGAAAAATGTAAAAAAAAAGATTGGCAATTAAAGTAACAGGGTTGACCGTAACAGGGTTGAAGTTTTCAAGCAATAAAGCAGTAAGCAATGACTCCTCTTGTGACAGGGGGAATGGAACCTTGTTGCGTGTCACAGGGAGGGAAATTGAACGCAAGATTCACAATATATATATTTTTGAACACATTTCTAACACATTTCATATCTATCTATGGGTAACAGTGTTGACGTGCAATTAAAAAGGAATGGTTTCATATTCATACATATATTCATATTCATATTAAAACAAGAGTTCAGAAAACGTAACAGGGTTGACCTTAAAATGAAATAAATTCATCTTCAGAAATAACTTTGTCAAAGCAACAAAGTAAATAGGGCTTGTTGGTGAAAACGCGGCGATTTTTGCGGGGTGAAGTGAGTTAAAGTCTTTATAATCTAAAACCGGAGGAGGGACATGTCAAAATGCATTTTCCATGTGGTCTATATTAAGATGCTGAGAATATAAATTGACTTCTTCTATAGAAATGGATCCTACCTATCGTTTAATAATTAGAAAGCAGATCATTCAATCAACATTCCAGGATCCCACGAAAACAATGAATTTCTCATTTGGGTCCCAGGCTGAAAAGGTACAAGAACCCTTGACCTACAGTATAGCTCTGTCCTTATCCAGCCCCACTAAGCTAGTCATAAATCACTGTGCTGCCATTGGTCAGAGAAGACAAGTGAAAGCCTTCCATCCGGTATCAGTTGCATATCCTCCTGGGCGGTAATTAAGTTGTCCACTCTGCATGGATACCCCCTGTCTTCTCCTTTATCTTATTACCTAGGTAACATTATTCATTTATTTCTGCCTCCATAATGGCTTTGTCTTCTGTGTTGGAGCCTTTGTTTCTCTGTTTAGCTGAGTCATGTTTGTTTGTCTTTCGAGGCCTTCTCTTTTCATTTAGTTCTGTATTATTTTCCCTTATAGTTGAGTTTTCCTTGGTTTAGTTTCAATTCCTTTTTCCACCATTTTCTTATATTCTTGTTTTTCTTGGTGTTTTCAACCTCTCTCTGTCACTGTCTCTTTGCTTTCTCTTTCTTCGCTGCGTTCCTTACTCCCCCTGCCCCTGCAAATTTCCTCTTCCTGCCCCTCGTCCAATCAGAGCCATCGGCTGCGCCCCTAGGCGTGTCCTGTGACAGCCCCAGGTCCACCTCCCTGAGGGTAAGTTGGAAACCACCACCCACTGAGACCCAAAATGGCGTGCTGACTGGCTATGAGCTGCGCTACCAGCAAGTGGTGTCTGGGGCCAGGGTTGAAGGTCAGGGTCCGGAGGTGAAGGGGCCTCCCATCCCCCCAGAGCAGGGGCAAGTGGTGTTGGAGGGGCTAGAAAAGTGGACCTGGTACCGCGTTATCCTGGCAGCTTTCACTACCGAGGGGTCCGGACCGGAGAGCCCGGCGCTGCTCTGCCGTACGGACGACGACGGTGAGTATGTGTGTGTGTGGGTGTGTGTACATTGATCAACTGATCAATGTATTGATAGAGTAATTATATGTTGTGTGTGGATGATGGCGCCGGAGGAGATGGCAGCCGTTTTACGATCACCTAAACCAATTGTGCTTTTGTGTGTGTTTTTTCGTGTTATTTGTAACTTATTTTGTACATAATGTTTCTGCCACTGCGTCTTMTGACCTTAAAGATCTTCTAGATATCAGGACAGAGATTACTCACCCCGTACTGGAGGAATGCTTTTTCTTTAACGAGTCGGACGGGAAGGATTTCCTTCAGACGCCCGACAAGGCCCTCATCCCTATCATTCGCTGGAGAAAGAGACGGMGCTATCGGGGACAAAGGTCTGGGTGCCTTGTAAGGAACCGACGTCGAGCGGATAATCTCCCTTCACCATCAATCCTATTAGCCAACGTACAATCAACGGAAAATAAAATAGACGAACTACGATTACGTATATCCTACCAACGGGACATTAAAAACTGTAATATCTTATGTTTCACTGAGKCGTGGCWGAAMGRCGACATGAATAACATACAGCTGSCGGGTTTTAAGCTTTTCGGCAGGATAGAACAGCGGCCTCTGATAAGACAAGGGGTGGCGGTCTATGTGTATTTGAAAACAACAGCTGGTGCACRAAATCTAAGGAAGTCTTGAGGTTTTGCTCGCCTGAGGTAGAGTATCTCATGATAAGCTGTAGACCACACTATTTACMGTGAAAGTTTTCAWKTATWTTCTTCGTARCTGTCTATTTACCACCACAAACCGATGCTGGCACTAAGACCGCACTCAATGAGCTGTATACGGGCATAAWCCTCCTGATTCCTGCTTACAAGCAAAAACACCAGGATGCACCAGTGACTTGGTCAATAAGAAAGTGGTCAGATGAAGCAGATGCTAAGCTACAGTACTGTTTTGCTAGCACAGACTGGAATATGTTCCGGGATTCTTCCGATGGCATTGAGGAGTACACCACATCAGTCACTGGCTTCATCAATAAGTGCATCGATGACGTCGTCCCCACAGTGACCGTACGTACTGTACATACCCCAACCAGAAGCCAAGGATTACAGGCAACATCCGCACTGAGCTACAGGGTAGAGCTGCYRCTTTCAAGGAGGGGAACTCTAACCCGGAACCTTATAAGAAATCCCGCTATGCCCTCAGACAAACCATCAAACAGGCAAAGCGTCAATACACTACTGAGRTTGAATCRTACTACACCAGCTCTGACGCTCGTCGGATGTGGCAGGGCTTGCAAACTATTAMAGGCTACAAGGGGTAGCACAGCCGCGAGCTGCCCAGTGACACAAGCCTACCAGATAAGCGAAATTACTTCTATGCTCGCTTCGAGGCAAGTAACACTGAAACATGCATGAGACCATCAGCTGTTAYGGATGACTGTGTAATCATGCTCTCCATAGCCAATGTGAGTAAGACCTTTAAACAGGTCAACATTCACAAGGCCGCAGGGCCAGATGGTTACCAGGAYGTGTACTMMRAGCATGCGCTGACCAACTGGCWAKTGTCTTCACTGACATTTTCAACCTGTCCCTGACTGAGTCTGTAATACCAACATGTTTCAACAGACCACCATAGTCCCWGTGCCCAAGAACACTAAGGTAACCTGCATAAATGACTACCGACCCGTAGCACTCACKCTGTRGTCATGAMGTGCTTTGAAAGGCTGGTCATGGCTCACATCAACACCATTATCCCAGAAACCCTAGACTCACTCTAATTTGYATAWCRCCCCAACAGATCCATAGATGATGCAATCTCTATTGCACTCAACACTGCCCTTTCCCACCTGGACAAAAGGAACACCTATGTATGTGAGAATACTATTCAYTGACTACAGCTCAGCGTTCAACACCATAGTGCCCTCAAAGCTCATCACTAAGCTAAAGACCCTGGGACTAAACACCTCCCTCTGCAACTGGATCCTGTACTTCCTGACGGGCCGCCCCCAGGTGGTAAGGGTAAGTAACAACACATTTGCCACGCTGATCCTCAACACGGGGGCCCCTCAGGGGTGCGTGCTTAGTCCCCTCCTGTACTCCCTGTTCACCCATGACTGCGTGGCCAAGCACGACTCCAACACCATCATTAATTCCGCCGACAACACAACGGTGGTAGGCCTGATCACCGACAATGAAGAGACAGCCTTTAGGGAGGAGATCACACTGGCAGTGTGGTGCCAGGACAACAACCTCTCCCTCAATGTGATCAAGACAAAAGTGATGATTGTGGACTACAGGAAAAGGAGGGCCGAACACGCCCCCATTCTCATCGACGGTACTGTAGTAGAGCAGGTCRAGAGCTTCAAGTTCCTTGCCGTCCACATCACCAACAAACTATCATGGTCCAAACACACCAAGACAGTCATAAAGAGGGTATGACAATGCCTATTCCAACTCAGGAGACTGAAAAGATCCTCAAAATGTTCTACAGCTGCAGCTGCAGTCCCCTGACTGTTTGCACCACCGCCTGGTATGGCAACTGCTCGGCATCCGACCACAAGGCGCTACAGAGGGTAGTATGTACGGCGCTACAGAGGGTAGTATGTACGGCGCAGTACATCACTGGGCCAAGCTTCCTGCCATCCAGAATCTATATACCAGGCGGTGTCAGAGGAAGACCCTGAAAATTGTCAAAGACTCCAGTCACCCAAGTCATAGACTGTTCTTTCTGCTACCACACGGCAAGTGGTAACGGAGCGCCAAGTCTGGGTCCAAAAGGCTTCTTAACAGCTTCTACCCCCAAGCCATAAGACTCCTGAACAGCTAATTAAAGGGCTACCCAGACCCCTCTTTTACCCTGCTGCTACTCTCTGTTTATTATCTATGCATAGTCACTTTAGCTTTACCTACATGTACACTACCGTTCAAAGGTTTGGGTTCACTTAGAAATGTCCCTGTTTTTGAAAGAAAAACAWWWWWWWTTGTCAGAAAAATAACATAAAATTGATCAGAAATACAGTGTAGACATTGTTAATGTTGTATATGACTATTGTAGCTGGAAACAGCAGATGTTTTTATGGAATATCTACATAGGCGTACAAAGCCCCATTATCAGCAACCATCACTCCTGTGTTCCAATGGCACATTGTGTTAGCTAATCCAAGTTTATMATTTTAAAAGGCTAATTGATCATTAGAAAACCCTTTTGCAATTATGTTAGCACAGCTTAAAACTGTCCTGATTAAAGAAGCAATAAAACTGGCCTTCTTTAGACTAGTTGAGTATCTGGAGCATCAGCATTTGTGGGTTCAATTACAGGCTCAAAATGGCTAGAAACAAATAACTTTCTTCTCAAACTCGTCAGGCTATTCTTGTTCTGAGAAATGAAGGCTATTCCATGCGAGAAATTGCCAAGAAACTGAAGATCTCGTACAACGCTGTGTACTACTCCCTTCACAGAACAGCGCAAACTGGCTCTAACCAGAATAGAAAGAGGAGTGGGAGGCCCCGGTGCACAACTGAGAAAGAGGACAAGTACATTAGAGTGTCTAGTTTGAGAAACAGACGCCTTACAAGTCCTCAACTGGCAGCTTCATTAAATAGTACCCGCAAAACACCAGTCTCAACGTCAACAGTGAAGAGGAGACTCTGGGATTCCGGCCTTCTAGTCACTTTTACTTTATATTATTTACTTACGTGTTTTTTTCTACTTAACACTTGTTTTTCTTAGAACTTCTTAARGCATTGTTAAGGGCTTTTACGTAAGCATGTCACTGTAAGGTTTACACCTGTTGTMTTCGGCGCATGTGACAATACAATTTGATTTGTGTGTGTTCCTCAGTCCCGGGTGCGGCCCCTCGGCAGGTGGAGGTCCAGCCCTTCAACTCCACGGCCCTCAGGGTCACCTGGCGATCTGTGTTGGCAAGGCAACGCCAAGGCCAGATCCGTGGTTACCAGGTGCACTATGCTCACGTGGAGAGCGGCTCGTCACGCACCCTTCCCCGGATCAAAGACCTGCTATTGGACGACAGCCAGGTGATGTCATCACTAATCTTACCATTCTTACTTCCAATTTTCTTTCAAATATTTAATTGGAGTATCTTCGCAACAGTGAAGTGCACACTTAAAAGGATAACGTACACCTTTGCCAGCTGTCACACCTCTGCAGATCACGTCAGGTTTGTAGCGCTAAAGTGAAGCAAATCGTTCGCCTTACATTTAWCTCACTTTGAGTCTTTGTAGTACAAATCACTTCCCCCTACGCTCTTATTTCCTCCTCCTATATCTAATCTCCTCTCTTGACTCATTCACTCCTCTCTCTCCTCCCTCTCTTTCTCTCCCCTCCGGGTCTTCCCGTGGGATCAGTTTGTGGAGGATGACTTTACTGAATACGTGAGTATGGCTCATTCTGTCAGTATTAAACTGAACCTTATGTTGCATAAGGAAGTTATGAAACCCTCATTAGGAGATGCCTTCTATCTGATAGACAGCCAGTTTGTAACATGTCTCTATGTGAAAGTAATAGGGCAGAGTAAGTTCATGCTTATTGATGTTTTAGTGGAGATAGGACGAGAAAGGAAGTGGTAGGCAGGAACGGAGAAAGGAGGGAAGAAGAGAGAGAGAGGTTTTATAGAGGTTTAGCTGAAAAAGAAGTGTGTGTGTGTGTGTGTGTGTTTCACTGTAGGAGATGATTGTGGGGGGTCTTAAGCCAGAGACCTCTTACTCTGTGTCTGTGGCTGCTTACACCACTAAAGGGGACGGAACACACAGTAAAGCCAGGGTGGTGCAGACACTGGGGATTGGTGAGCATCACACACACACACTCAAAAAAGGATAAGATCACTTAAAAATGCACACACCCATAATACACACACAATACACCCAGGCTACAATAGCATATTACACATATTATACAGTATATTCATGTATTAAACGTACAATGCATAACTGACATGTTTGTGCCTCTCCTTCCTGCTCTTGTCTGCAGTGCCTGGTGCCCCCTCCCTGTCAGTGCGCCCGGGATCTGAGTCCTCCGTGGTGGTGAGATGGGGGCCCCCTTCAAGGGGGTCAGACTCGGGTCCAGGTGCCAAAGGGTCTGAAATTCAGATCCAGGGTTACCGGCTACAGTTTGGGCTGAAGAATGCCACTCTGGACACTATGGTGGAGTTTTCGTCCAGGGAGCGAACGTAYACTCTCACAGACGTAATTCCAGGTTTGACCTATGTCGTTACTCTTTCTGCCAAAAGCCGGTCGGGGTATGGAGATAAGGCGTGGGAGGAACTCGAGATGCCCGAGTACCCACCCAGGGGGTACCCCCAAATCTTGGAATCCATTAATGCCACCTGCTGTTCACTCCAGTTCKGCTGGCTACCCCCTGTGCCAAGCGAGCGAAATGGCGTGATCACTGAATACACAGTAGCTTACCGGGAAGARGGGGGTCTTGACCCTATGGGCATTGACCCTCTTGGCCCTCCTCGCCAGATCACGCTCCCAGCCAGTGAGTCCAGCTACACCATCCTGGGCCTGAACCACAGCACTGGGTACGAGGTGCAGATGTGTGCTCACACCAGCGTAGGTCCCGGCCCCTTCAGTCCCCCGCTGCTGTATCGCACACTGACTTTCGAGACAGGTAGGGCTGGCCTGGGGCCTGTGCACAGGGCTCAGGAGAAACCCCCCTATTCACTCTAAGCACTGGTCTAGAGTCATGTTTGTCTGCTTTAATCTGAACCTTGAATATCATAGTCCAAAATGCAAAGCTGACTCTGGGCCAGTTCTAAGGAGTGACTTTCATCCACAGAGTGGTTGAAAACTACAAAGTCCACTGGAAAATCCCAGTCTCCTCCACCCACCCACCCACACCCACCACCTCCTCCCTCACCTACCCCTCACCTCCAAGGAAAATGGACTGAATGCCACAGGAATGAATGTATGGAGAACACTCTCACACACCCACAGGTAAAAGTCAGTAGAAAAGCCGGGTAGGTTGTGAACTGTGAGGTAAGTGTTGAGTCTTGGCTCATTGGCTGAACGAGGCTTTAGTTTAGACACATGGTTGGTATCTAAAGGTAAGCGTTTACATCAGTCAATCCAGCACCTCCTTTTGGATTGACTGAACATACTCCAACCTTTGTTGACATGTCGTCGGTGTGTTGTTGAACCTAACACTCCCAGCAGGCACTAAACCACTAAACACACACATTTTTCAGGTCTGTTTCTCTCCCTCCACTCCTCATTCTGATCAATCAATCCACCTCTTCACCTCCTCCTCCTCCTCCAAACCTCCATCTATCGTTCCCACTAACTTGAATTCAGATCAGTCTAAAGACATGCTTCTACCCCATCACTCACACAGACACCCACTCACAGGTCTGCAGGGTGGAAACGGAGGAGTGGAGAGGTTGATTGGCAACAGGGCAGTCTAGATGACCCTGCCTTGACTGTGTCTATATGTATCTTACAGGAGAATGATGTATGTCTAACCTCCCCTCATTCCCTTCACAGCGACCCCATAACCCTTTGAGAAGATAGTTATTTCGAAGTTACATTCTGTGTGTTCTGTTCCGGGAAATCTACCAGAGCGAATTAGGCTAGAATGAGATAAAGTAGGATTAGGCAGATGATGTCGTAGTAAAGAGGAGGTACAGTGCACACAGGAGCCAACGGTTCTTATCTCTTCTATTCTTCAACTCTATTCACTCTTATTTGGTACCCAGTGCCCATATACGTACTTCCTAAAGAATGTTGAGATGTATGACATCACTGTCATGTCCTTCTTCATCTTATTTTAGGAATTTGGCATCCTTTGTTATAGAACCTACTAGAATGGGTTGGGAGCTTCTCCACAAAGGGTTAAGGACCGTTGAGACATGTGACTAGGGCGGTCTACACCTCAACTGATCATTTGTCTGTTCTCCATCTTCCAATCAGATGTCCCGAGGAACTTCTCAGTGAACCTGGCGACCAAGACGAGTGTTCTGCTGACCTGGGAGTTCCCCGACAGCCCCTACCCATACCACTTTACTGTGAGTGTGCGCGTGTGCGCTCGCGTGTGCATGCATGCATAAACATCTGTGTGTGTGTGTGTGTCTGTGTGTAAACACAATTGTGCGTGCATGTGTGTGTATGTCGCTGCGTGTGTATATAGCGTATGTGCAGTATGATCTTAGCCGTAAAATACCCCTACCCCATTCCTCCMAGGTGGAGTATAATCATCAGAAGATGGAGGTGGATGCCAGGCTGAGGAAAGCGGTGATCCCCAACCTGCAGCCCGATACTGACTATGACTTCAAGATCACCTCCCCCGAGGGCAACATGGGCCGGCTGAGGCACCGCATCCTAGCCAAGACGTCTCCACTAATCGGCATCCGTCGCCCGGAAATAGACCACACCCGGGACACGGAGACCACCATCACCATCATTCTGCCTTCACTGGAGAACCGCAGCCCTGTCAAGTAAGGCCTACCTAGAGGATGGATTTCTACTGATTTTAATTGTGTTTAGAATTTGCGCTGATATTTTCGGATGTCCTGGGTGCTGGTTGTGTCTCCTCTAGGAACGTGTATGTGGTGGTAGTTCCACTGAGGAGGGCGAGGGGGGTCATCAGGCATCTCAAGAACCCAGACGAGATGGACCTGGAGGAGGTGAGAGCTATGGCAACCCATTTGGGAACACATGACATGGCTGGTCCTCTCTCTGAGAACCTTTGCTCTTTTAGATTTGGTTTCTTAATGTTTACATTTAAAAAAACGTATGAATAACATCCGTCTCTCTTTCTCTTCCTCTCCTTCCCAGTTGTTGGACATCAGTCAAAGACAGAGGGACTCTAGACAGCAAAAACAGGTTGACCTGCGTCGAGCCTACATCACTGCCCGCTTCACCCCTGATACCCTGCCAGCCTTCTTCACTTTGGGRGACCAGCTGGACTACGGAGGCTTTGAGAACCGCGCTCTAGAACCGGGACAGGAGTACGTGTTCTTCATCCTGGCGGAACTCAACGGCACCACAGGGGTACGGGAAAATCCAATTAGGATTATTTTGGTTTGTTTGTTTTTGTGTGATTGCATATATGTATTGTAGGACAGTGTGTATCTCTCTCACAGAGTCACGTCTTCTCCCTCATTCTCAAAAGACAAGCTACTTTGGCATGGCCATGAACAACACTGTTAATTAAGACAATGAAGTTTATCACTCGACAAATGGAGAATGAAAAGGCAATAATGTTAATTTCCCCTAGTGCGATATGTATTCCTCAATGTGCTCTGTTTGTGTACTGTAGAAGATGTACGGGGCCAGCCCCTACACAGACCCAGTGATAGCCCCTGACTCAGACCCCCAGCCACTGGACGCGGGGGACGGTCTGATCTGGGTGGTGGGACCCGTCCTGGCCGTGGTCTTCATCATCTGCATCGTCATCGCCATCCTGCTCTACAAGAAGTGAGTGAGACCCGGGACGGGAGCACTGAACTTACACAGGGGTTGTATTTCTAACAAGTATAACACACTCAAATCAGCTTGCATGCTTTGCTATAACCAGCGAACATGATAATATGCTATTCGTCGCTAACATTCTAACACGCTATGCCTAGCTAACACATACGGTATGGTTCTATCCCACGACAGCCATTGAAATGTGTCTGTTTCAGCTTACACAGTATACTGGCATATTAGCAGGCGTAGAAACAAGGGACAGGATTGTAAGGGCAGCTAGACTGACCCAGCCAAAGAGATGTGTCATCCTTAGTAACCCAGCCATCAAGCTTTTGAATACAAATGTATCACATTCCTCTTTTCATTATTCACTCCCTCGCTCGCTCCTGTTTCGGAAGCAGCAAGCCAGACAGGTGAGTGTCGGCCGTACTAAGTAGTTGGTTTATTGTGTTAGTGACATATTTTGATCTCTAAGGACAAATGATACCGTGTCAATTCAAATGCCTAATTGGCAGTGCAGCAATTTATAGAAATAATACTGTCTAAAGTATTTAAAACTTGTGTTCATGGAACCAATATATTGTGGTGAATACTGTTAGTCAGTCACGACCTCTAACGCCTCTACTCTCTCTGGTGCGTGTCCTGTTGTGTTCCGTCTCCCTGGTCCCTGAGCAGTAAGAGGAAGGAGTCTGAGCCAGGCACCAAGAGCCTTCTGGGCAAYGCTGAGATGATGGCCCACCACCCCACAGACCCCGTTGAGATGAGACGCATCAACTTCCAGACCCCTGGTATGCATTGTGCACAGACAAACGCATGCACCCACGCACGCACACACACACACATGCACGCACACACACACACGCACACACGCACGCACACACGCACGCACGCACACACGCACGCACGCGCGCACGCAAGCACGCACAAACACACACACACATTTTCCGATAGCACATTTGTTCTTGATAAAAGAAAGAAAAGTTGCTGAATTTATATGGTGGGAGGAACTGCAATAAAGAACAAAGTGAATTTCAAGTGTAGAAAGTTACCACAGAAAACACACCACACAGGGTCAGGTTCTATAACCCTCTGAAGCTTCCGCCAGGGTTTCATTTCCTTCTGAGATCAAAATGGCTGTCCTCCAGGTTAGTACAGTTAAGATGAGTCATCGTCCGTGAGTCATACCTGTGCAACGGGCGGCACGGCACTCTGCCCMAACACTGTAACCGTCTCAGTGTCTGCCCGACCGCCCACAGTCCCACCTGGCAGGCGCTAGATAGCCATGCCAGAGAGGACAGAGGTGTCACCACTGTCAGAACTGAAAAACACTTACATGACCTATTTGTTCTTGAAAAGATGAAAGGTGAGAGTTAGAGTTACTTTTAGATAACATAATTATATTTCTGTGTAGAAAGCGTGGTGTAGATCCTCCGCTTTTCCTAGCGTGGCCAGACAAGGCAGACCCACACCGCCTCCACACCCTCTGTGAGTCCCACCTCCAGCTGCTCTGGTGTTAAATCCCCCGGCTACGCCTCCGCCACTTCCTGTTACCCTCTGTATTACGAGAAACTGCTTCCCCCTCACAGAAGGAACTTAGATGAGAATGAGGAGGATGTTATTGTGTAAAATATACAGTATCTTGTATAATTAGGTTATTTGTGGCAATATTAACATTATTCATGCCACACAGGTGTTGTTCAATGTATTCATCCGTTTGATATGTGCTTCAGCAGATTGTTTTCTTACAATTAGGCCTATATTTTGCAACACTGCTCATGGTGCATGATGATATTGAATTATATTGTATAGCACTCTCCCCTACATCTGACAGTGTTTTACATTGTATGGGGGCGAACACTCGACCTCCACACCATTACCACTCACTGTGTGTGTGGAGATACTCAGGGTGCCGTTCCGCCTAATTAACACTGTCTTTTTTTTCWGCTTTTTTCTCTGAGTCATCGCTTGCGCTCCTAATCGCTCAGAAAAGTAATTTCCATATCAAAGGAAAACATTTCCAAACAAACCGAATCGCAGACTTTGTATCTTTTAAGTGGATTAATATTGATTCTCCATTGTGCTATTCGTGTAATATGCGGGTTTTTTTTACTCTGTAATTGTATTTTGCCATCTAACAAAGAACCCATAATTAATCTTGTGCAATGACAGAGTGGTGTGTGTAGGTGTACTCTATACAGTCTTGTCACTGGTAGACTTACCATTATGCAGAAGAGGCAACTGCCTCAGGACTCACATAACCAAGGGGCTTCCTTTTTTTGAGGCATCATAATAAAACATTTAAAAATCCCCATCAAAACCTGCAGGTGGAAGGTGGCCGAGATTTAGCGGTGTTTGTCAGACCAGGAGACATCCCAGAAATTGATCTTCTCACAAAAACATCTGTACGGTTTGGGCTACACACTAATATGAACCCGCTATGGAAAGATGAGACTCTCACGAACACGGTGGTGTTCTTTGTTTTGCTCTACAACCGTCATCTGAAGGTAACATGGTACTGGGACAAAAAATGTATGTGAAGTGAATAGGAAATTCCATGTAAAAGGTATATGGGTAATTCCACAGTAATTCTTTTTKATTTATTTATTTATTTTAGCTTTTTATCTCTCAGATATAGGACAGAAACTTCAAAACATACTTTATTTTTATTACATKTCTCTGTTTTTCCATGTATGAATCAGTTTTTCAATGTGTTTCTATGGGCTAATGGCAGTAAGGCCAAATTCAATGTTTCATCCAATAATTATTTTATATATATATGTTTATACCTACAGGGGTCCTAAAATTCTAAATCAAATAGTTAAATGATCCTTGGTATGATGATGTTAAAACAATTCCATATGTTAGCTTAGTAGAAACCCAACCCCTCTAGCGGGATGCAATAGAACTTCTTTAGTAAAAAGACAGCTGCTGCTGAAAATACTGCCATCGTCGCCGAGGTAGAGGACATGTATGTGTAGCCCGTGTATTATGACATGTCATACTCTTTTTTGGCCAGACAGCATTAGATACATGTGCTACATGTAGTAAGACAGAGGGGTGCTGTTTCGCTCGCTCGGATGCTTTCTCCGGTGAGATAGTTTCAGCCACTTGCTAATTCAAGGAAGTTGGCGGGTGCACAGTGCACTGTTTGGATGTGAGTGTTTTTAATAATCAGATGAAAACATCATGACTGGTTGTGTTCATGGCACATTAAAAGGGCATATATTTTTACAGTTAAATTACATGTATTTACTATAAAAGGGTGGGGCTTTAGACTGGCCTCTGCTTGGGTCCTCCAAATCACTGAGTCTGCCCCCTGAGTCTTGTGTAAGCTTCCAAGGCTAATGCCTATACAGGATGGAGCTTAACTCAGTCTTGAGTCGCACTGACAAACTGGGTTCGAACCCCGCTTAGTCACACAGAGAGCCCTCATAATGACCCTTGACGTCTGACCTCCTACTTTGAACCCTTGTCCCTGTCCTGTAGGTATGATGAGCCACCCTCCCATCCCCATCACAGAGCTGGCTGAACACACAGAGCTGCTCAAGGCCAACGACAACCTGCGTCTGTCTCAGGAGTACGAGGTGAGAGATGCAGCATGGAGGAACGGATGAACATCACTCTTACATACAATACTATACAGTGCCTAGGGATAGGGTTATTCCTCAAAGTGTACCAATTGCCCCTTGCAAACGAAGATGGGATCCTATCCTATAATCCTTGATCTTCATCATAGCATTTTCAAAAATTCTACTTAATGGGTGCTCTCAATTAGATTTTAGGTGCCATCAACTATAAATTAGGAGAAATAATTGCAACTGATGTGGAAATCCTGTAACTCTTCATCTCTGTTTCCTGGTCTCTCCAGTCCATTGACCCTGGTCAGCAGTTTACCTGGGAGCACTCCAACCTGGAGGTGAACAAGCCCAAGAACCGCTATGCTAACGTCATCGCCTACGATCACACTCGCGTCGTCCTCGCTCCAATAGAGGGTTCAAGTCCAGGTACAGTCAGGGTGTCATGCACCCCAAAATTCTGAGGGGGCACAAAGTATGTGAGGATGGCTGGGGGGGGGGGGCTGGATGGGGGTCCCCCGTCTGTAAGTTGGAGAATTTTTCATTACGCTTCATTTCATATAATAATATGTTCTCTGCATATCTAAGCATATATCTTGAGCTGTCTGTATACTCCAAACTGGTGGTCAAATCTGGGTAAAGGATTGAAAGGAATGGATTGGTAGCTAGTTATGAGCTTAGACGATTGGGAACCTATCTGGGCTAGCTAAAGCCAACTTCATAAATTTGCTGGGTGGCTAGTAGTATTAAAGAGAAACAAAACCCAAAATGTAACCCAAAAATTATTTTTTTAAATATATATTTTWAAAAATTATACGGGACTCATCTGAGGGGGCACGTGCCCCTGTGCCCCCTATGGGCATGACGTCTCTGGGTACAGTGTACAGCTTTCGAGATGTTGGCCTCACTCGTAAGACATGAAATCATTGTAAATGATAAATAACATGTCTGATATTGTTTGATAGATAAAAATCTGATTGATACATCGACATCTGATTGATAAATCGACATCTGATTGATAAATCGACATCTGTTCCCAGATACGAACAGACCCAGATACATGGACAGACCCAGAAAAAGCATAGTCCTTGACTAAAAGGAATAGAAATCGAAGTGAATAGAAATCTCAACAACTCTCCTCTCTTCCTCCCTCTCCATATTCAGGTATCCTGGGTAGTGACTACATCAATGCTAACTACATTGACGGCTACAGGAAGCAGAATGCCTACATTGCCACACAGGGCCCGCTGGCGGAGACGTTCGGGGACTTCTGGAGGATGGTGTGGGAACAGAGAGCAGCCTCCGTGGTCATGATGACTCGCCTGGAGGAGAAGTCACGGGTGAGAGGGGGAGGGACAGGGCAACACTCATCCACTCATCGTTATTATCTACTGTAGGGCAACACTCATCAACTATTAAATGGTAGCGTAGTGAATCAACTTATATGCAGGAATAATCTGCACTGTCAGTGATCATCCTGTAATCTCTTCTACTAGCTGTTTCCTCGTGCTCTCCAGCTCCTACGTTGACGCCTGGGTCAGTCGACACGTTTTTACGTGGGAGCACCTCCAACCTGAAGGTGAACAGCCAAGAAGCCGCTTATGCTACACGTCCATCTCGCTTACGATCACCACTCGCGCTCCTCCTGGCTCAATAGAGGGTTTAGTCCAGGTACAGTCAGGGTGCTCAATGCACCCCAAACCACTTCTGCGAGGGGCCAGTAAGTGATCGCTTGAGGATCTGGGCGGGGCGGGGGCTGGATTGGGGCCCTCCGGTCTCTGTAAGTTTTGGAGAATTCTTTTCTCGATCCCTACGGCTTCTTCATTGTGTGGCATATACAGTAATGTATGCCGCGTTGGGCTCTGCAAATGACTAAGCAGGGAATAGTCTTGAGCCTGTCTGTGTATATCTCCAATATATCTGGTGGCAAATCTGGAAAGATGAAAGACTGGATGGTAGCTTAGTTAGCGCTTAGACGATTGGGAACCTATCGGGGCGTAGGGCTACAAGCCAAACTAAGAATTCTCTGTGGGTGGTCTTAGGAACGTTCATTTTAAGAGAAAACAAATTCTCACATTGTATGAGCTCCCACAAAAATAGTTTGGTCTATTCAATACTAGCTGCCCTTGTTCAATATAACTCTGTATACGGTACTGTCAATCTGAGCGGGGCTACCTGTTGGCCTCCTGGCGCCCTATGTGGCATGGAACGGCTTTGTCTTCTTGGTACATGCTCGCCTACTTTTAGCTTCCTTCGAGGATGTTGGCGCTACACCTCTGTGCTGTATCGACATGAATCCATTACGTTAATGCATTGAATAGAGAGTGGTCTGATATTCTCCGTTGCCTACAATGAATAAATATTCTGATTGCATACTACCTCGAACATCTCGAGGTGAATGAACATGGTCGTAGCTGCGAATCGTTTCCCACGATACGCAAATCAGACCCAATACATGACGAGAGCCAGAAGTCCTCTAGAATAACGCATCAGTTCGCTGACTAAAAGGAAAGAAAGATCCGGAGGAACTAGCAAATCCTCATACATCTCTCCTCTCTGTTCGCTTCCCTCTCCGATCAGTGTTCAGGATCCTGGGTAAGGTGACTCACAGTCAAAGCTTCATACTACATTGACTGGCAGTGCACAGGAAGCAGAGGAGGCGTACTAGCGCCACATCCAGGTGCCCCGCTGCGGACACGCTTCCGGCTCTTCTGTGCACGTTCGCGACTCTTTCCTGGAGTGAGTGCGTTGTGGTGCCAGAGATCACGCCCTCTCCGTGGTCATTCGATGACGGCCTGCGAGGCAGGCTAGGTCACGGTGCCTGAATGGGCGAGTGACAGGCGGCCACAGACACTCCATCCAGCCTCTCATTCGCTATTCTATTTCGTATCTTGTACGGGGCCAACACTCTTACTCTACACTCGCGTTGCAATTTGTAAAATCCTACTGTAGGTGCAACACGTCTAGTTCCGCTACGTTCATTCGTTCATTCACCCGATTACTGCAACTGCGCGAGCCACCAACCTGCGTCCCCACCTCATCTGTTATTACTATCTAGCTCTGCTGTGCGAACTAGCCATTACGCCGCTCACTTCCCTCGTCTTTATGTGTCTACATGTGACCGGTTGAGAGCAGCACACTTCTCACTCATCCGGTATTTTATCCTATCTGTTGAGGGCCATACCCTACTCATCTTTCACCATCGCGTGTTATTCTGCCATGTACTGATGGGACACCTTATATATATCACTAGCACGTCCATTGGGACTTCTTAATGTCACGCGGTCAAGCAGCTCATCTCCACTCATCGTTCTTCTCTACTCGTAGCGGCGAACACCCAGCCAGCTCCCACTCGTTGAGTTTGATCCCAACCTAACTGTAGGGCAACCACGCCTGCCTGCCTTATGTACTCATCCACCTTCCAATCGCGCGGATTGATTTATCTATGCGTACCGGGCATATCACTTCTCTCCTAGCCTCAGTCGTCCTATATTCTACAACTCCGAGCGGGCACCACTCATCACACTCATCGCCTTATTATTCCTGACTGGAGGGCATTACACTCATCCCACTCAATCGTTATGCATCGTAGCTGTTAGGGCAACCCACTCATCCACTACATTGCGTTTACTCTATACACTCGTTATGGGCCACACGTATCTTGCATGCGCACATCACATCGTACATCTCCTACTTAGGGCAACTATTCATAGCACTCATCCGTGTATGATCTACATGTAACGACTGCAACCATCTCACTCCACCATCGTTCTTTATCTGACTGTATGTGGTCATGCGATCTCAGCCACCGTCTCAATTCCGTTAGTTCTGGTATCTACTGGTACGACGGGCACGGAACACCCTTCCAATTCCACTCATATAGATGTACATGTTGATCCTGACTGCCGGCATAGACTGACCGCCAAGCGCGAACCTCATTCGTTTAGTAGCTTCGGAGGCTGTAATCGCAGGAGCACTGCGAAGGTGCCGCGAACTCATCGTTCCTTATCATCTTCACTCCGTTACGGCGCAACCTGCTTCATTCACTCACGATCGTTGATGGGACTACTTACTTGTAGGGCAACACACCGCTCCAACCCATCCATTCATACTTCTTCGTGTATTCTCCGCTTCTTATCTGTACGGGGCAATCAGGCATCCATCCACTCATCCCGTGATTAAATTCTTACCTGTAGGGCAGAGGCACTCATCCTCCTTAGTTATTTACATGTACCATGTAGGGCAACACTCATTTCTACTCATCTGTTTCTCTTATTCTACTGGAGGGGCGAACACCTCACCCACTCATTCGTTACCTATCTCTGTTACACTGAGCAGAGCACTCATGCCAACTTACATTCGTTATTATGTCTATCTTGTTAAAGCGCACACTCATCCATCTCATAAAGTCCTATTTACCTCGTAATCCCTGTACCAGGCGCAGACACATCGACATCCTTTACGCCATGCCCATACCATCTCTCAATTCGGTACTCCATATCTACTGAAGAGGCAAACACACTTTTCACTCCACTCTAATCGATTAACTCTGATCTCCACTGTATGGCAGACACGTCATGCCACCGTCATGGGTTGCGCCGTTATATGTGAGAATCTCCGAGCGTGTAGGGGCAACCCACTTCATGCCACCTCATCGTTATTTATCTGCTTGGTAGGAAGCTAGAGGCACGTCATCCCCAGCTCCGATCATGTTATGAACTACACTCGTACCTCGCAACTACTTCCA
>NC_036859.1:7378861-7380337 GCF_002910315.2 Salvelinus sp. IW2-2015 | reverse complement strand
GCAACTGCATTCGTTCTTATTAATCTACTGGTAGTGGCAACCCTCATCCACTCATACGTTAGGTTACTCGTAGCTGTAGGGCCAACCCTGCTCAATTCCACTGCATACGTTATTAATCATCTTGTAGGGACAATCACTCACCCACTCATCGTTCCTTATCATACTCGTTACGGCGCAACAACTGCATTCCACTCACGTGTTATTGGGACTATTACTGTTAGGGGCAACACACGTCAACCACATTCATCTTTTGGATTCTTATCTGTAAGGGGCAACTCACATCCATCATCATCCGTATTAAATGCTTACCTGTAGGGCAAAGCACTTCATCCATCCTGTAGTTATTTCATTACATGTAGGGCCAACACTCATTTCTACTCATCGTTTCTTATATCTATCTGGAGGGCAGAACACTCCAACCACTCATTCGTTATCTATCTCTGTTCGAGAGCAGACACTCATAACCAACTTCATCGTTATTCATGTCTACTTGTAAGCGCACACTCATGCCTACTCACGTGTATTATCTACTGTCTGGTCCAACACTCATCCACTCATCGTTATTAATCTCACTGGTGTAAAGGGCAACACTTCATCGCCGTCATCGTTAATTATGCTTATCTGTACGCAACACTCATCCACTCATTGTTATTATCTACTGTAGGGCAACACTCATCCACTCATCGTTATTATCTACTGTAGGGCAACACTCATCCACTCACTTAGAGAATAAGGGTTCTTTGTTTGTCCCCATAGGAGAACACTTTTTGGTACCAGGTAGCACCTTCTTTTCAAAGAGTGTACTGTAGGGCAACACTCAGCCGCTAGGGCTCTGTCATTCATTGTAATGTGCAGTCATGTCACTCATGTCATCCACTATTGAAGGGCACTGTCATTCACTGCTGTAGGTCAGAAGGGCTCTGTCATCCACGGTAGGGCACTGTCATCTACTCAGTGTCATCCAATACTGTAAGTCACTGAAGGTTACTGGAAGGCTATCATCCACTATAGGGCACTTTTTAGGCCACAGTCATGAGTCATCCGCTGAGGATGATAGGGTACTGTCATCAGCTGTAATCTGGTGCCATCCATTGAAAGGCACTGACAGTCATTTTAGCATCAGAGCCATATTTAGATATCTAAGTAGGTCAAGACAATTAGGCTAATGGATTAGTCTCTTTTGATTATCAGAAGATGTTTTTTTAATGAAAATGGCAATGACGATGATGATAACGTCGACATTGAAGACGATGATGAAGATGAGCTGCTGCTGATGAGATTACTGACAAGGATGATTTTGATAACAATGATGCTGATGAAAGTTTCCTTCTGTAGGTAAAGTGTGACCAGTACTGGCCGACCCGTGGTTCAGAGACCTATGGGATGACCCAGGTCACCCTACTGGACACTATGGAACTGGCCACCTTCTGCGTGCGCACCTTCTCCCTGCACAAGGTCAGTACACACACACATGCA
>NC_036859.1:7311875-7377888 GCF_002910315.2 Salvelinus sp. IW2-2015 | reverse complement strand
CCTAACCCATAACCCTAAACATAACACTAACCCTTACCATGTCCCTAACCTTAACCCAAACCCTAAACCTAACCCATAACCCTAAACATAACACTAACCCTAACCTTAACCCAAACCCTAAACCTAACCACTAACCYCTAACMCTAATTCTAACCCTAACCCTAATTGTAACCCTAACCTTAAAACTAACCCCTAAACTTAACATAGCCTTTGTCCTCATGGGTGTGTGGGTAACACACACACACACACACAAACTCCACCTCACCTCCCCTGTTCTCTTTTATCTTCTCCCACTCCCCCCTTTCTATTCTTCTGTTCATCTTGGTAAATCCAGCGCCATTTGCTCTTGATTAATTTACTGTCATGCCCCATGACACTTCTACACTCTCAGCCAGCTAATGAACCAGAAACAATTTGAAGGGATTTGAATTCAAATCTCGACTGTCACCCTGTGAGAAAACAGCAGAGAGCAAAGGGGAAGGTAATTACACTGCAGTTAATGGAGCATTGGTTCTATCCAGTCAGCAATTCAGCCTGAACCTGTCATATGCACTGTTACAGAGAGATTATCACTGTTAGAATCACACTACTTCCTGAATACTGTACTAATCTAGGAACTAGAGCCCCACCAGGCAGTGTCTCAAAACACACAGAAACTAGGCCAGATGACTTTTAAGTGCTTTGAAGTACATTATTAATATATCAGTTATGAATATAGAGTACATACAGTGCATTCGGGAAAGTATTCAGACCCCTTGACCTTTTCCTTTTTTAAAAATGAATTAAAAAAAAAATCCCCTCATCAATCTACTCAAAATACCCCATAATGACAAAGCTAAAAACTGATATATCACATTACATAAGTATTCAGACCCTTTACTCAGTMATTTGTTGAAGCACCTTTTGCAGCGATTACAGCCTCAAGTCTTCTTGGGTATGACGCTACAAGCTTGGCACACCTGTATATGGGGAGTTTCCGCCATTTTTCTCTGCAGATCCTCTCAAACTCTGTCAGGTTGGATGGGGAGCGTTGGTGCACAGCTATTTTCAGGTCTCTCTCCAGAGATGTTTGATTGGGTCCAAGTCCGGGCTCTGGCTGGGCCACTCAAAGAACATTCAGAGACTTGTCCCGAAGCCACTCCTGTGTTGTCTTGGCTGTGTGCTTAGGGTCGTTGTCCTGTTGGAAGGTGAACCTTCGCCCCAGTCTGAGGTCTGAGCGCTCTGGGAGCAGGTTTTCATCAAGGATCTCTCTGTACTTTGCTCCATTTATCTTTCCCTCGATCCTGACTAGTCTCCCAGTTCTGCCCCTGAAAAACATCCCCCACAGCATGATACTGCCACCATCATGCTTCACGTAGGCAAGGTGCCAGGTTTCTTCCAGATGTGATACTTGGCATTCAGGCCAAAGAGTTTCATCTTGGTTTCATCAGACCAGACAATCTTGTTCCTCATGGTCTGAGAGTCCTTTAGGGTGCTTTTGGTAAACTCCAAGCAGGCTGTCATGTGCTCTTTACTGGGGAGTGGCATCCGTCTGGCCACTCTAATTAAAGGCCTGATTGGTGAAGTGCTGCAGAGATGGTTGTCCTTCTGGAAGGTCTCTTATCTCCACAGAGGAACTCTGTCAGAGTGACCATTGTGTTCTTGGTCACCTCCCTGTCCAAGGTCCTTCTCCCCCGATGCTCAGTTTGGCCGGGCGGCCAGCTCTAGGAAGAGTCTTGGTGGTTCCAAACTTCTTCCATTTAAGAATAATATCGAGGCCACTCTGTTCTTCAGGCTCCTTCAACTATGGGATCTTATATAGACAGGTGTGTGCCTTTCCAAATCATGTTCATCAATTGAATTTACCACAGGTGAACTCCAATAAGTTGTAGAAACATCTCAAGGATGATCAATGGAACAGGATGCACTTGAGCTCAATTTCGAGTCTCATAGCAAAGGGTCTGAATACTTACATTTGAAGTAAAAGTTTAGATACTTTTAGGTTGGAGTCATTAAAACTCGTTTTTCAACTGCACAAAGATCATACTTTTTGGAGAAATGTCCTCTGGTCTGATGAAACAAAAATAGAACTGTTTGGCCATAATGACCATCGTTATGTTTGGAGGAAAAAGGGAGACGCTTGAAAGCCGAAGAACACCATCCAAACCGTGAAGCACAGGGGTGGCAGCATCATGTTGTGGGGGTGCTTTGCTGCAGGAGGGACTGGTGCACTTCACAAAATAGATGGCATCATGATTATGGAAAGTAATGTGGATATATTGAAGCAACATCTCAAGACATCATCAGGAAGTTAAAGCTTGGTTGCAAATGGGTCTTCCAAATGGACAATGACCCAAGCATACTTCCAAAATTGTGGCAAAATGTCTTAAGGACAACAAATTCAAGGTATTGGAGTGGCCACCACACAAGCCCTGACCTCAATCCTATAGAACATTTGTGGGCAGAACTGAAAAAAGCATGTGCGAGTAAGGAGGCCTACAAACCTGACTCAGTTACACCAGCTCTGTCAGGAGGAATGGGCCAAAATTCACCCAACCTATTGTGGGAAGCTTGTGGAAGGCTACCCAAAACATTTGACCCAAGTTAAACAATTCAAAGGCAATGCTACCAAATACTAATTGAGTGTATGTAAACTTCTGACACACTGGGAATGTGATGAAAGCTGAAATAAATCATTCTCTACTATTATTCTGACATTTCACATTCTTAAAATAAAGTGGTGATCCTAACTGACCTAAGACAGGGAATTTTTACTAGGATTAAATTAGTCAGGAATTGTGAAAAACTGAGTTCAAATGTATTTGGCTAAGGTGTATGTAACTTCCGACTTCAACTGTATGTATGTTTTTTATTTGTATTTAATGTGCAAAAAAATATAAAATCGTGTTTTCTCTTTGTCATTATGGAGTATTGTATGTAGATTGATGAGTGAAAACATGTATTTAATCCATTTAGAGTAAGGCTGTAACGTCACAAAATGTAGAAAAGGGGAAGGAGTCAGAATACTTTCCAAATACACTGTATGTCAATTCATATGTTATGTAATGTTTGGAAGCATAATAATTATCAAGTACATGGGGAGAACATAGATTCTTTTGTTTGGTTTCTGAAAGTACCCCTCTCTCCCTTCTGCTGTGTCGTACAGTAGTAATGGCGATGGCACTAATAATGCTCTCCTCTCCCTTCTCTCAGAGTGGTAGTAGTGAACGGAGGGAGGTGCGTCAGTTCCAGTTCACTGCCTGGCCGGACCACGGAGTACCAGAGTACCCCACCCCGTTCCTTGCCTTCCTACGCAGGGTTAAAGCCTGCAACCCCCCTGACGCAGGTCCTGTCATCGCACACTGCAGGTAGGAGGACACACAAGCACACACATACCCACACACAAAATACCACAAACATGTGATACGCACGCACGCACACACACACACACACACACACACACACACACACACACACACACACACACACACACACACACACACACACACACACACACACACACACACACACACACACACACACACACACACACATAACGACCCTGATCCACCCATACATGACAGGCTGTCCTGACGAATGACCACTGATAGCTCAGACCCCCCCCCCGCCCCCCCCCTCCCTATTTCTCTCTCTCAGTGCGGGGGTGGGCCGCACCGGCTGTTTCATCGTGATCGACGCCATGCTGGAGAGAATCAGACACGAGCGCACGGCCGACGTCTACGGTCACGTGACCCTGATGAGGTCACAGCGGAACTACATGGTGCAGACGGAGGACCAGTACGGCTTCATCCACGAGGCGCTGCTGGAAGCAGTGGCTTGTGGGAACACGGAGGTGGCGGCCAGGAGCCTGTTCTCCTACATGCAGAAGCTGGGCCAGGTGGAGAATGGAGAGCACGTCACCGGCATGGAGCTGGAGTTCAAGGTGAACATATAAACACAGTGGATACTGTAGCATAGAAATATAGTGGATGGAATAGAGACATGTAGAAATATAGTTCAAATACAGAGATATGCCAGTCAGAAATAGGTTCACAATCAGAAATTTGTTTTGGTGTAGTACAATGCTTCAAAAAGCAATCCTCTCTGTATCTCTCCCTCTCTATTTTCCTCTCTCTCCTTCAGCGTCTGGCCAACACAAAAGCCCACACGTCTCGGTTCGTCAGTGCCAACCTGCCGTGTAACAAGTTCAAGAACCGCCTGGTCAACATCATGCCCTACGAGACCACCCGTGTCTGTCTGCAGCCAATCAGAGGCCTGGAGGGCTCAGACTACATCAACGCCAGCTACATCGATGGATACAGGTACGTCTCAACCATAGAAATAGAAATAGTAGAATAGACATCCCAATTCAAGACAATGTTCCATTACTAAATTGCTTTTGCATAGATATAAAACCAGAGGAAGTTCGAATCTGTGCCACAAACTGTCCACCATCTTGACTTGGACCAGGTCTGATAAGCTATGTTATACTTGCTAGTTTTATCTTTATGGTCTATTAATTAAGGATTGTGTCCGTGTTGTTATAGGCAGCAGAGAGGTTACATCGCCACCCAGGGTCCACTGGCTGAGACCACAGAAGACTTCTGGAGAATGCTGTGGGAACACAACTCTACCATCGTTGTCATGCTCACTAAACTGAGAGAGATGGGACGGGTAAGGTTACGCACACGCATGCACGCAAGCACCCACCTACTCACACACATACACACACGTGCCATCTCTGTTCCTTTGTGTGTCTCTACAGGAGAAGTGCCATCAGTACTGGCCCGCGGAGCGTTCAGCCAGGTACCAGTACTTTGTAGTGGATCCCATGGCTGAATACAACATGCCCCAGTACATCCTCAGAGAGTTCAAAGTCACTGACGCAAGGGTGAGTATGTGTGTGTGTGTGAGTCTGAGTGTGTGAGTGTTTTTGTGTGTGCAACATTTCCACAGTACTCTCTATCCTCTTCAGACAAGTCAAGGTTAATGACGCGTGACTATTCATGCTTGTGTGTGTGTTGTAAATGTAACTGCGAATTACTTATCCCTTTTGTAGGGTATTTTATATTGTAATCAGTCACCTCTCCCCCTTATCGTCCATCTATCAGGGGAGTTTGTGAGGGCCCTGGCAGCTAGCATGTTCAATCGACCCACCGTAGATTACTCTAGTCAACCCTGTCCTCTCCTAACGCCCTGAACGTGTGAGTGAGTGTGTGTTTTGTGTGATGTTGTGTGTGTGGTGTGTGTGTGTGCATGCTTGCCTTCCTCGTGTGGTGTGGTGTGTGTGTGTGTGTGTGTTGTGTGTGTGTTGTGTGTGTGTGTGTGTGGTGTTGTGTTGTGTGTGTGTGTGTGTGTGTGTGTGTGGTGTGTGTGTGTGTGTGTGTGTGTGCATGCTTGCCTTCCTTGTTGGTTGTGTGTGTGTGTGTGTGTGGTGTGTGTGTGTGTGTTGTGTTGTGTTGTGTCAGTTGGTGTGTGTGTGTGTGTGTGTGTGTGTGTGTGTGTGTGTGTGTGTGTGTGTGTGAGCCGTTGATAAGCCTGTCCTGACGGCCCATTAACAGATGTTGTATTGATCTCTGTGGAGTCAGGTTGTCTGAGCAGAGAAAATATGTAATTGGCTACAGACAGACAGGCTCCAGAGCCAGGCAGACAGGATTTATACACACATAGATCAGACGGAGAGAAGATGAGGAGGGTAGGTGGTCAAAAACCATAACCAGACCTGCAACCTTACTAGAAAACATAACTCTGTCTGAATAGATAGTAGAATAGTTTGATTGGTAAAAGCAGTAGGAGGGAAATCTTGCTTTCACTTTTCCAATCACGTACAGATAGCAGTGTTTACCTGTAACAATCTCCCATTAGGATGGCCAATCGCGGACAGTTCGTCAGTTCCAGTTCACTGATTGGCCAGAGCAGGGAGTCCCGAAATCTGGAGAGGGCTTCATCGACTTCATTGGCCAGGTGCACAAAACCAAGGAGCAGTTTGGTCAGGACGGCCCAATCAGTGTCCACTGCAGGTAATAGCTATAGGTTTTGATTAACAATGCATTGCCCTTATAGACTTCACACATCTCTTATTCCCCATTACTGCTGTATAAAGGTTTTCCAAGATGGCGTAGCAGTCGGACGTGTATTTCTCTTGTACCATCTTGTACATAGTCGTTTAAAAAAAAAAATCCAGTATATTTCGTATATATTTTAATCTCACCCAATGTTGTACGGATCTGCTATTTTTATACTTTAGAATCAGAACACCCATCAGAAGTTAGCCAGCTAACTAGCTAGTAGTCAGTTAGCCACTGCTAGCAGTCTTCACCGTTAACTCGGAAACCAGCCAGCTTCAGCTCTGTCAATACCTGTCAGTCTGCCCAGTGCGATATCAACCCAGAGCATATCGGACAGCTTTTTCTCTACCTCATCACCGGATTCCTGCCACAAGCCCTGGTCCATTACACCGGATCATCGCAGCTGGCTAGCTGCATTTGAGTGGCTGCTGCTGGCTAACGCCTCTGTCCCAAAGCAAGCACCAGTTAGTCTTGAGCTAGCCTCGAGCTAGGCCCATCTTCCGGTTAACCGAAGAGGTCTACCAGCTAATTATTGGGCTACAATTACTCTTTTGTCAATTGGCCATGACCCTTTATTGCCGACACAGAGCCCCGCTGATCCATCGCGACTGGTCTGCCGACATAATCGTCCGAGGTGGCTTCCGTTGTGACATCGCCGAAGGCCCATCTGCTAGCCCTGTCCCACTAGCTGTCTGAATTGCCGTGTCTCCAGCTCGCCTAGCGTACTAGCGACTACTGAACGGCTCCCTGACTCACCTGTTGCTGCTCATTGGACCCTATGATCACCCGGCTACACATGCCTCTCTCTAATGTCAATATGCCTTGTTTTCTTCTGTTTTGGTTAGTTATTATTGCCTTATTTCACTGTAGAGCTCCCAGCCCTGCCCAACATGTCTTAGATAGCCCTTTTGTCTAGAGGTCGACCGATTATGATTTTTCAACGCCGATACCGATTATTGGAGGACAAAAAAAGCCGATACCGATTAATCGGACGATTTATTTATTTATTTTAATTATATATATATATCATACACACACACACATTTTTGTAATAATGACAATTGCAACAATACTGAATGAACAATGAACACTTTTATTTTAACTTAATATAATACATAAATACACACACACACACAGCTCTGAAGTGACAATGATACTGAAGAGTCTGCTTATGAGACAAATACTCTCAACTGTTTGAATAAAAATAGAGTTTAAGTTACCTGTGGTGAATGTTGAAAACAAAAACTTTAATTTCTATATGCAGGAAATCCTATTTTAATAATGGGCATGGTAAGAATTGACGACCRAAGTGCGAGTCATAATTCCCATGACACCTAGCAAAATCTGAAAAGCGGTTCCTTCATTTATTCCATAGGATATTTTTAGATTCACTTAAAATAAGGTCTGTGTTTCGTGTAGGCTTACACCACCGTGCCAATTTTATAACTCTGTAGATATCCATAGGACAAAGGTAACTCTGATCAATATTGGCTAAATATAAGCGAAGATTAAAAAAAAAATTGTAGAGTGGATTTATGAAAATATGTTGACAAACGTTACCTTATCCTAGTGAGATTTACACGGGTATCAAAACGTCGAAGCGGTTTAAGCCTGCACGAAACACAGACCTTATTTGAAGTAGATCAAGACATTCTCTATGGAAGACATGAACGGTAAAATAACGAAGGAACCCCTTTCAAGTTCAGCCGCAAGTTATTACAGGAATTATAACGCGTCGACTATTTCTCGCTAAACCATACACCTTTGACTAATCCGGAAACTATCACCTCGAAAACAAAACGTTTATTCCGTTCCGTATTTTATCTAATGGGTGTCATCCATGAGTCTAAATATTCCTGTTACATTGCACAACCTTAAATGTTATGTCATAATTACGTAAAATTCTGGCAAATTAGTTCGCAAAGAGCCAGGCGGCCCAAACTGTTGCATATACCCTGACTCTGCGTGCAATGAACGCAAGAGAAATGACACAATTTCACCTGGTTAATATTGCCTGCTAACCTGGATTTCTTTTAGCTAAATATGCAGGTTTAAAAATAAATACTTATGTATTGATTTTAAGAAAGGCATTGATGTTTATGGTTAAGTACACATTGGAGCAATGACAGTAATTGATTAATTGTTTTTTATAAGATAAGTTTAATGCTAGCTAGCAACTTACCTTAGCTTACTGCATTCGCTAACAGGCAGGCTCCTCGTGGAGTGCAATGTAATCAGGTGTTAGAGCATTGGACTAGTTAACTGTAAGGTTGCAAGATTGGATCCCCCGAGCTGACAAGGTTAAAAATCTGTCGAGGTAGAACGTTCCTAGGCCGTCATTGAAAACAAGAATGTGTTCTTAACTGACTTGCCTAGTTAAATAAAGGTGTAAAAAAAATTATAATAATAATAAAAAAGGGGGAGACACTCTAAACCCAAACTGTTATAGACCTATAGTAAAACAAGTTTTAATGACTCCAACCTAAGTGTATGTAAACTTCCGACTTCAACTGTATATCCATCCTGCCCTGCCTTTCTAAAATCTTCGAGAGCCAAGTTAACAAACAGATCACCGACCATTTCGAATCCCTCCGAACCTTCTCCACTATGCAATCTGGTTTTCGAGCTGGTCATGGGTGCACCTCATCCACGCTCAAGGTCCTAAACGATATCATAACCGCCATCGATAAAAGACAGTACTGTGCAGCCGTCTTCATCGACCTGGCCAAGGCTTTCGACTCTATCAATCACTGCATTCTAATCGGCAGACTCAATAGCCTTGGTTTCTCAAATGACTGCCTCGCCTGGTTCACAAACTACTTCTCAGATAGAGTTCAGTGTGTCAAATCGGAGGGCCTGTTGTCTGGACCTTTGGCAGTCTCTATGGGGATGCCACAGGGTTCAGTTCTCGGGCCGACTCTTTTCTCTGTATATATCAATGATGTCGCTCTTGCTGCTGGTGATTCTCTGATCCACATCTCCGCAGACAACACCATTCTGTATACATCTGGCCCTTCTTTGGACACTGTGTTAACAAACCTCCAAAAGAGCTTCAATGCCATACAACACTCCTTCCGTGGCCTCCAACTGCTAAATACTAGTAAAACTAAATGCATGCTCTTCAACTGATTGCTGCCTGCACCCGCACACCCGACTAGCATCACTACTCTGGACGGTTCTGACTTAGAATATGTGGACAACTACAAATACCTAGGTGTCTGGCTAGACTGTAAACTCTCCTTCCAGACTCACATTAAGCATTTCCAATCCAAAATTGAATCTAGAATTGGCTTCCTATTTCACAACAAAGCATCCTTCACTCATGCTGCCAAACATACCCTCGTAAAACGGACTATCCTATCCAACCTTGAATTCGGCAATGTCATTTACAAAATAGCCTCTAACACTCTACTCAGCAAACTGGATGTAGTCTATCACAGTGCCATCCGTTATGTCTGTGGCCTATTTATTGCCTTACCTCCCTAATCCTCTACATTTGCACACACTGTACATAGCTTTTTCTACTGTGTAATTGACTGTACGTTTGTTTATGTGTAACTCTGTGTTGTTGTTTTTGTCGCACTGCTTTGCTTTATCTTGGCCAGGTCGCAGTTGTAAATGAGAACTTGTTCTCAACTGGCCTACCTGGTTAAATAAAGGTGAAATAAAATACAAAATATTAGTCTGGCCGTCATATTGGTAAGGTCAAGGCGGATTCGTGTGACCGTTAGTGTGTTGTGTGTGTGGTGTGTGTGTTGTGTGTTGTGTGTGTGTGTGGTTGTGTGTGTTGTGGTGTGTGTGTGGTGTGTGTGTTGTTGTGTGTGGTGGTGTGTGTCAGTGCGGGTGAGGCGAACTGGACCTTCATCACTCTGACATGTTTCGGAGAGGATCGACAGGACTGTACATCTCCAGACATCAGAGATGCTAGGACAACAACCCTGCATGTGCAGACGAGAGCTTCACAGCCACAGTCGCCCTCGCCATGAGCAAGATGTAGCTCAACAGACACAGCGCCCTGCCAGGGCACGGTAGCTTCACACACAACGCCCTGCAGGGCAGAAGAGTGTTCAACAGACAGCGCCGCCATGGTCAGACGGAAGGTGCTCACAGACACAGCGCCCGCAGTGCAGCACGAATACTTCACAGACACAACGCCCAGCATGTGCGGAGTGCACAGAAGCCAGGTAGGGGAGCTTCAACAACACACGGATGTCAGGGGGCTCACACACAGCCCTGCTGTGCAGAAAGAGAGTAGGCTTCAAGACAACAAGCCTGCAGGGCAGAAGAGTGCTTCACAGACACAAGCGGCCTGCATGGGCATGAAGACGGAGGCTCACAGACACAAGCCCTGCCCATAGGGGGCCAAAGAGGAGTAACAAAGGCCAGGTAGAAAGGCTTCAAGACACACGCCTGCCATGGGAGAATGTAGCTCAGCATATACATAAACGCCCTGTCATCGCAGAACGAGTAGCTTCAAGACACAGGCCCTGCCAAGTGCAGACGAGTTAGGCTCAACACACGCCCTGCCATGGTCAGAAGGAGTACGCACCAAGACAACCCCTGCTGGTCAGAGAGTAGGCTTCACAGACACACGCCACTGCATGGGAGAAGGAGGTACTTCACAGACAACGCCCGCAGGTTCAGACGGAGGTAGGTCACGACACAACGCCCGCTGATGGTGCAGAGAGGTAGCTCACAGCACACGCCCTGCCATGGTGCAGAAGGAGTATTCACAGACACCACGCCTGCCATGGCAAGAGTAGCTTCACAGACACAACGCCATGCCAGGAGAGAGGAGAGGTTCACGACACAACCCTCCATTGCTAGGAGTGGCTTACACAGACACAAAACGCCCTGCATGGCATGGAGGAGGTGCACCAGACACACGCTACGCCCTCCATGGTGCAGGAGGTAGCTTCACAGACACACAGCCCTGCCACTGTGCAGAAGGGTAGGCTTCACAGACACAACGCCCACGCCATGGGCAGGAGTAGGCCTTCACAGAACACAACGCCTGCGCCATGTGCAGTGAGTAGTTCACAGCACACAGACGCCGCCATGGCAGGAGGTAGCTCACAGACACACGCCCGCCACTGTGCAGAGGAGGTATGCTCACAAACATGCGACCTCTCCAATTATAAAATGGTTTGTTGAGAAATGGACAGATATTGCTAGATGTTTTTTTTTCCATTCATTCGTAGAGATAGCAGACCACCTCACTAGCTACACATGTCCATGTCAGTTATCAATATACTGCACTAGACAAAAATCTGTCTATATTCTTTCGTCTTGTTCAGGATGAGTACCAGTTCTCCTACCAGGCTGCCCTGGAGTACCTGGGGAGTTTTGACCACTATGCAACCTAAGAGAGGAGAGGAGCTGTCATCCCTCCTTCCTTCTGCTCAGATAGAGGTCCACAGAGAAACAAGGAACAACCGACGAGAGAAGCAGGCTGGAAAACGACAAAACAATGAACCTTAAATCCCACCTGAGGGACGACACTACTAACAAGGAGTAATTATACAAGAACATCAGCAACAAACAACAACAACAACAACTAGATGAATGTCAAAGAAAACCTGCGCTCTCAGGAAAGACCTGGAAAGGGTGTGTTGGGAGTCGGAGACAGACTATTACATGTGTAATCCTGCTTATTCTTCTTACCTCAGTGTTCAAAATGTGGAGGACTTATAATACCTGTGTGTGTTGTGGTCAGCTATTTCAAAAACGAAACCAGTGAAAAACAAACCTGCTTCAGAAACAGGAGTTATGATATGTATGTGTAAAAAATACAAGGACACAAAAAGCCTGGGTATTTGCTGCACCCTAAATGGGTTTTTATGTTATTACCTTTCTATCTATGGGTTAAGTGTATGAGGGGTGAAAGTGCAAAGGTGAACGTTTTCATGTGTCTGTCGTTTTGCATTCTGGTGTCTGTTGCTGCCACAGCTAGTCCTGGCTTAACCTGAGCACAGTTTTAGACAGAAGACTAAACCTAGTCCTAGACATCAAAGTAGGACTAGAGGGACGGTTTGAGCTGCATGTCTGTGATTGGACGCCAGGCTCTCCTACCCACAGTGCCAAGAGAAACCACGCTGTTCCTGGGCAGATGGAAAATGTACTTTGACCTCTGATGAGGAGGAATGGTGCCCTACTATCTGTACATCCAGCTTACAATACATGAACGGTAAACTCACAGATCTAGAACCAGTTTACCATCCTTAAATTGTAACCTAAACCATTTGGGTGAAAAAGCTAAACTGACCTTGATCAGTGTCTGGGGGCAACTTCACCCTACTCCAAGTGGGGATCAATATTATTACAAGTTAAAGTTTAGTCATTTCTTACTTGCTATTGCTGACATCATATTTCATAACCCAATGACAGTAAAGGTTAAACACAGTTCAGGCAATTCCATTTCAATCCCAGCCAGTCATTTCAGGAGATTCCATGTATGAAATGAATGTTGTCTATATTTTTCTTGGAGGACCATTTCGATGAATGAACAGAATTTCAAATAATGGTCTTTTTTGGGGGGGGGTCAATTTCCAGCTTCTGCAGAAATAATTGTAAGGATCCTATTCATTGTGGTTCAGTGTCTTTGCCTTATGTTTCACCATGTTGGTTATCTGCTGCTTAAGCTGTATCCCATCTACCTGAGCTAAGCATTGAGTGCCATGATGTAGCTTACACCTATTTGAATTCTGTCCCCATACATTGGAATGGTCCTGATGGCTCAGTGGGTTGGAGCCTGGTTCTGACAGCATTAAGGTTGTGGGTTAAACCCCTGCTTGGGGCTACGTATACGGTACTGAATATGTGTGTTAACCGCGAGTCGCTTTGGATGAAATGAGCTTTGCTTGTTAAACAATGTAAATCCCAACGGGTTGAGAGTAGAAGAAAGAGGTTTGAACTCAAACTCAACCCACTCTCTTCCTCTCAGTCCCTCCCTCGGCTCACATTGGCTCTTTACAGCTTCTCTCCGGTTTCTCTCTGCTCGTAGTCTTACTGTGCAGACAACAAAAAAAACGAACGACACAACCCGATGCTTTCCCTCAAGTCCACTCCGACGTGCCCCCACAAGCCTTTGAGATGTTGTCCTCTTCTCTTATTCATTTGATGTACTATAATCTGCTTCCCCAGATACGTCGTGATTGTAGAGCACAGTAGGGTTGATCGTACATGAACTTGAACTGTACATACCGTCTGACGTATAGAGTTCTTTATAGTCCAGTACATAGGCCTGAGCATAAGGCGTACATGCAGTACAACACGCATAATTATTTATTATCMAAAAAAAAGAGCCTTATTGTTATTGTTGACTTTGTCAAATATTTATTTGATATGATTTTTTAAAATATTTATTATCATTCTATTTTGTTACTGTTATTAAGACTTGATTTTTTACTATTGGTTGATTTGTTTATTTATAGTTTTATTTGGGAAAATAACCGAATATAACCAATGAGATGTTGTTTACTTGGCAAGCCAATTTTACTGTAAGATATCGTCAGTGTTTTTTTAATTGTCTTTTTTATTTGCTTTAGTACAATGTGTACAGCACTCTGTGTAGAGTGCTATTTGATACTGATGTCCTCATAGATAGATACTTAGAGCCAGACCTAGTTTCAGTTCAGTGACTCCCCCCGCCCCCATTATCATAGTTAAAGTGGTACGATCCGATCGCCAATACGGCGGCATAGATAGAGAGATTAAACGGGTCGAGGAAAGTACAGTAGTTGTTTAAAGTCTATGCTACACTGTTCAATTATAGTGTGCTACTATAGATCGAAGAAGTATATGATAACATTTTGGGACAAATGGTGGGGAAAGTATTTAACAATTAAGTTATCCGGATATGCAATTTAAGTGTGGTCCAAAAGTTTATCTGGTGTGACTTAAAATGTTAATTATTCAAATATAAATATACCTGAAATGAAAGACCCACAGACTAAACATGTGACATCAAGTAAGGRCCAGTTTCTATGGCATCACATATATCCTGTTACCTGGTAACTGTTATTTTCTTTAAACCCTGGTTGTAGATAGTATTGTATGTTGACTTTGTATTAAAAGCAGGATGATTGGAGATACAGCATAATGAGTCATTTGGTTCCTCAGTCATTGTTTGTGATTGTCTGACAACTGGCTGCAAATGATGTACTGTAAAAGTATAGGAATGTAACACAGCAGAAKCAAGGGAGGAAGCCTTTGTGATGAGGTACATTTCAAGAAGAAAGGTGTGAAGTGTATCTTTATCCACTAGGTGGTGTCCAACTACCTATCTAGAAAGAAAATGTCCATTTATTTTACTAGGCAAGTCAGTTAAAGAAAAAATTCTTATTTACAATGACGGCCTAGGAACAGTGGGTTAACTGCCTTGTTCAGGGGCAGAACGACAGATTTTTACCTTGTCAGCTCGGGGATTCAATCCAGCAACCTTTCGGTTACTGGCCCAACACTCTAACCACTAGGCTACCTGCCGCCCCAACATGGCTCCCATTTAACCAGTCAAAGTCCATCTAATCTATCATTATACCAGAAAGTGTTCCTAGCTACGATCCCTCAACATTCAGGTTGTGAAACATTTCCTTGTATTTAGTATTTGGACCAACCAAATGGTTTTCTTTAGAATGTTGTAATGGATGGAAAATGTCTATTTGTCATCTGAATTCTAAAACACAGTTGCAATACCATTATGCACTACAGAGATTGTCACAAGCTTCTCCCCTATCGTGTAGTGTGATACAGTGATAGGACACAAAGAATGGTGGGGCCTGACCATAGTAGGGTTTGAGTTACAGGAAACTTCCATAATAGCAGGGCGTACACACACACACACACACACACACACACACACACACACACACACAACCCCACAACACACACACACACACACACACACAGTAAGGTGCTGCAGATCCTATCACCTCTCATTCTGATGCATCTAGATGATACAGTCTATGGCACTTTTTGCTCAGCTCCGAATGTACGCCTTATCCCTCCCTAACCTCTGCTTGACTATCTTTCCCCTCAAACGTGCACGATATTATATACAGGGGAAGATCTGTTTAAATGTGAGCGAAATGTGAGCGAAATTGCTTCCATGGTGCAAACCAATTGGGGTCAAGCATTTACAGTGAAGCCCGTTGTCATTAAACTAATGTTCTATTGGATGTAACTCTATCAGTCAGAGGTGTCACATTTCCTCGTGGAGATCTCTGCTGTGACCGGCCCAGTAACCCTAAACCTCTGTCCCAACACAGTATCTCACAACCCCAGACGAGGCCGCTGAGGGAGGGCGTAACACTACACCTCGGCGCTCTGACGCCAAAACAATACAGCTACAGCGCAGTAAACTGGGCCATATAAACTTCTACAGCTACCCAATCTGTCTGTCTCTGTTAGTAGGAGATGCTCTCAGGTTGACCGAATGTCTGTAGAAGTATCGGGTTGGTTTGTCAGAGGGTGGTAGAATTCTTTGTTAATACAGAATGGAGAGGTATAGATGATATGTTAATTACAAGCTTATAAACGTATGAATATCTCACGCTGTAGCTTATTCATCAGGCTGGCTAACAGGGTTGTTTTGATATGGACTGTATGAAATGCATTAACAATCCCTTCACCCCAAGGCACCTAGTAGGTCTCAGTAACSCTTCAATGATACAGTACATATTAAATAGAGTCCTATGTACCTTGGGGTAAAGGCAGTCCTTGAGTAGGAGTGAAATARGTTCCGGTACTAATTTTGGGTGCCGGTACGTACTGTTTATATTTAGGTGCAGAAGCKAAATACTTTTGCGCTAATATTCTATAAGAGAAACGGGAGCTCAAGCAGTAGAACRTTTGAGGTGTTGGTACTCAGCTGAGCTTCTGCCCAAGTCAAGCACTGGGTAACGGGATTGTTAATGCATTTCATACAGTCCATATCAAAACAACCATGTAATTTCCAATTGAGCTGACATATGCAGTGTTTACCATGAATGCAGTCTCAGCTAACGCAGGAACATTGCCCTCTTGGGTTAGAGTCTATCAGATCTGCGCTAGCCGACACCAGCACAGCAGTTGTTTTGACAGTGCCAGAGGTGCAACTGTAGTAGCCTGTAGTAGCTTATAGCCTACCTAAAGCGGACATTGCCCTTGGCTGCACCGAGTTCCATTTAGAGAAATCCAAAGCAGCCGTGTTTACAAATTCAAACACTGGAAAGTGATATGTAATCTACACTTTGATTATGCTGATAGAAAAATCCTCATTATTTTGATTTATAAACTGGGTGGTTTGAGCCAAACTGCTGATTGGCTGAAAGCMATGGTATATCAGACCGTATACAATGGGTGACAAAACATTTATTTTTACTCTTCTAATTACGTTGGTAACCAGTTTATAATTAAACAATAAGGCCTAAGGAAGTGTGGTATATGGCCAATATACCAAGGCTTAGGGCTGTTCTTATGCACAACGCAACGCCATTACAGCCATTAGCCGTGGTATATTAGCCATATACTGTACCACAAACCCCCGAAGAGCCTTATTGCGATTATAAACTGGTTACCAACGGAATTAGAAGAGTAAAACTACATGTTTTGTCATACCCATTGTGGTTTGAGCCGTGATATGTCAGACCATATACCATGGGTATGACAAAACATATATGGCCAATATACCACGGCTAAGGGCTGTGTCCTAGCACTCCGCATTGCGTTGTATGTAAGAACAGCCCTTAGCTATGGTATATTGGCCATATACCACAATTCCTTAGGCCTTATTGTTTAAAGAGACTACACTTTCTCCCGCTGAACTTCTAACTTGACTGGGGAAGGTGTGATTTTGTGACAATGATTGCAAGAGCTACTCACCGATTTGACAGCTCCAATGCAGTTCCACCTCTGCTACGCAGTGCTATCGACGGTTAATGCTGGATCTGATTGAATCTAGGACTAAGCCTAGGCCTAAAAATGTCAATCAAGCTGTAACGCTGGTCTTCCGCGATACGGATTGAATTGAGCCCCGATGTTTTTCCCAGTCTATATTAAATATTAAATTTAAATATTAAAATAAATATTAGCGGAACATAAATGTCCTGTAAATGAATTAGTGAGTGATGTAGAACGTCTGCATTGAATTGAAATATATAGCCTATAATATATAGGAATATATAAGAAGATATAGGCTATATCCATACATTGTCGCAAAGTGGGTCGCGACGTGTCAGAGTAAATGTATAATTATTTCATGAATTACTGGAATTGACTTGGCCAAGTGCATCTGCGGTCTGTGCTCAGTTTGGCAGCTGCGCGAGTGGGAGGGAGACGCCCGTGTGCTTCGCGGTTTCCCGGATATTTTTTCTGCAGTTTTCTTGAAGATCACTCTGCGGCACACACGATGCAGCGCTGTCGTTCAGCAGCAGATGATGCGCTGTCTGCCACTGACTTGTCATTCTCACTAGCCATCACTCACCGCTGTCATGAAATGAACTCATGCTAGCAACAAGTTCTGACTGAGCTCAATTGTCATGAAAYGCATATACAGCGATGACTTTCTCTCTCTTTCATACAAACTTATAACGAGGAGCTCCCACAATGTGTTTTGTGCCGGGATGTGCTTAGTAATGAGTCTCTCATAACGAACAAACGATGGTAAACCCAGGGAGTTCTTTCAGAACCGCTGCAKAATGCTTCAGGAAACAGTGTTTCGACAGTTGAAGAGTACGTCAGCTAGCGAGGCATTGTTGTCRTTTTATAACAGGTGATGATCAGMAGAAATAAGGGAGTACTAACTAACTGTCATAGTAGTAGATGTGCGTTTCTCTTTCAAACAATCCCCTGGCCTTGTACACAGCTAATAGATTAACATTCGCCAAAGCAAACTAGCTACTGATAGTGCAACCCTAGTAACAGTACAGATGAAGATGAAAAAATGATCGGGCCCACTGTACATCTTACTGTAGAAATGATTGTGAAAACTAGTCTAGGTTTGAACTGTTGCTGTTAAAATACCATTTTTATTCTTAACTGGAATAAACTTATTGAAGTAAGATGCTTTTTGAGGCAAACACACTCACACAGTTCTGGGTTGTTCATCTACAGTAGGATGTAATCGGCCTGTGTGTAGCTGGTGTAGAGAGTCAGGTGCAGGACAGCAGATATGAGTAATCAACCTATTTACTAGAGTATTCACAAATACAACACAATACAATATACCGAGCCCACAATAACGGCCGTATACAAGACAAACAATTACTCACAACCAAACATGGGGGAACAGAGGGTTAAATAATGAACAAGTAATTGGGGGATTGAAACCAGGTGTGTAAGACAAAGGCCAAACAAATGGAAAAGTGGATCGGCGATGGCTAGAAGGCCCGGCGACGTCGACCGAATAAGGAGAGGGACCGACTTCGGCGGAAGTCGTGACACAGGAAGTGGTCTCCTGCCTGACTGAGAAACAGTAGATTTTCTGGTTCAGTTTGGCACCACATACCTATGCGAATCAGAGTTCTCAACTCTGACATACTAAAAAACAAGTACAGAAAAACCAGTTTCAAGGCTGAGCATCACCTCAGTGTTGTACTGTCAAAATCGGAGCCCAGAATAGACATGCTCTCATTATTACTGTGTGTGTGTGTGTTTTCTGGTCTACATCTGTGTGATGTGATCAATCAGTTTATTCCAGTTCAGAATGAAAATGACGTATTGTATTTTAACAGCAACAGTTCCAACCTAGACAGATATGTAAGAGTGTTTTTAATGGGGGAAAATAAACATGAATAGATATTAGATAATAGATCATAGATATAGATATTTCATTTCATTGTTATTTGTTTTTGTCTATATTGCACTTGTTTTAGGCATAAGGGCAATGAAATGTACCGATATTTATGTATAGTTGCATAGTTGCATATTTTCCTAAGCTTGGGACCCAGGAAAACACTGCATTTCTCATTTGGGTCCCAGGCTGAACAAGTTTAAGAACCCCTGCTATAGAGCATTATTTATTATCATGGCCAGACAGATGCAGCTGAATTTCCTCAAACTCAAAAATGTCTTTGTCATGATGATAAAGTGGTTTTTCAGGGAAAACATGTATCCGCCTCTTTCAAACATCAAACAAGAATGCTATACTACACCCACAATTTTTAAGAATCTGCATTGTAACGTTGGGTTCTGAACAAACTGAGTAAAACTCAAACGGACAACTAGAAAAAACTCAAACCAAGTTTACACACCCACTGGGTCAAACAGCTGTGTGTGAGAGTGTGTGTAGTGTACGTGACATGTGTGTACATGTGTTTGCGTTTGTATTTTGATTCATGCATTATGTGTATGATTTACCCAGCACTAACCTGTGGGTGGGAGTAGGATTGTTACAACACCTGTAGCAACAGTTTCCACAAGCAGCAGAGGTGTGTGCAAGTAGCACGGCAGCAGGCTCGGGCCTCCAAAGTTGATTGGTTAAGCTTGAATGGTATTCCCGCCCCCAGAAATTGATAGATGATGCCAACAATAAGCTTGAAGAGGATAGGCTGGTAACAGGAGAAGGCTGTCTCTGCCTCTAGCCATCTATCAGCTGCTTCTCTCTGTGGGCTAAAGCCAGGTAGGAAACTAGAGAGACAGGCTGGGCGTATACTGCAGCACATTGGTGGCTAAGTGTGTGTGAGAGAGTCGGTTCACACCGACACAGTCAGTGAAGTACAGAAGGGTGGAGTGGAGAGGAGCTCAGTGGGAGTGTGCGTGGGGGAGTGTGTGAGACATTTAACCACTCCAGACCATGAACATGAAGCACCGGAGGTTCTCCCTTGACAGCTCAGTGTGAGTATCAACCAATCAAACTTTTTTAAATAAGTGATTTATTATTATGCATTGTTTCTGTACAGTTATTGACAGGCTCAGTTAAACTCCAGCTGTAGAGACCGTCTCCAATGTTTATGTTTACATTAGGAAGTTGGAATGTCCCTTAACATAATCTTATTGGATTTTCTAATAGGATATTACAATATTGAATACTGTACAGTCCTCAAACATACAGTAGTACATACCACATAGATTAGAACACAGCCATATGGGGGTTGGGCCATTCAGCTTGTATTTATTGCAGTTTCACAAGTGGGTTAATCTGAATGGAGGATTCACCTGAGTGGAGAAAGAGAAAGTGAAAGAGAAAGAGAGGGAAGGAAGGAAGGGAACTTGTGTGTTGCTATAATTTGGACTCAGGGGTGGATGTAACTTAGTAAACGAAAAGCCAGGACACTAAAATTAGTATGATATGTTTAAGATTGGTATGTAACGTATACATTTTTGGATGTCCATCATCCATTTTGTATGATATGTTACAAATTACAATTTGTATGATATGTTTGTTAGGATTTTCAATTTGTTTAATATGTTATGAATTTGCAACATGTCTGATATGTTAAGAATTCCAATTTGTTGTGGCTAACATTAGCTAGGTGGCTTACACTAACGTTAGCTAGGTGGCTAATGTTAGCTAGACTAGGAGTTAAGGTTAGGGTTGAGGTTAAGGTTAGGGTTATGGTCAGGTGTTATCTTAAAGGGTTAAGGTTAGGGGAATGGTTAGCTAACATGCTAAGTAGTTGCAAAGTAGCTAAAAAGTAGTAAGTAGTTGCAAAGTTGCTTATTAGCTAAAATGCTCAAGTTGTCCGTGATGAGATTCAAACAAGCAACCTTTGGGTTGCTAGACGTTTGCGTTGTATGCCAACCCATCCACCCCGACCAACCACCCACCTTTCGTTTTTGACTTAATAAATCCCTTTCCTGCAATCAAATGACCTAGTGGCCTCCTGGGTGGAATGTTATTCATATTTGTAATAAACATTATTTCAAAAACCTGCTGAAAATCTGAAGTTTTTATGTCGACCGGTTTTGTTATATTTCAGTCTTCTGTGATGTATATAATACCTTAATATAATATAATAATATAATACCTTTCAAATCTATAGCTGACATGGTACAGGTGACTTATTTTCTTTAAGACCATAACCATGTGTGTGAGATGTGTACTTTTGCTTCAAAGTAGATTTGTTTAAGACTACCAAGAAACACTCTCTGTGACCCTGATTTAGCCCACTGCAGTAAAATTAATCAACCTTCTTATGTAACCATACCAAATGTAACATATCGTACTAATTTCAATGTCCTGGATTTTCGTTTACTATGTTACATCTGTTCTATGAGACCAGGCTGTTTTGTTTACGTTCCACCAAAATGCGTTGCAGCCATACCCTTCAGGGCCCTTGTCTTTATTTATTTGTCATTTTTTAAGATTAGGTGAAAATTAACAACTTTCTATTTCTTTAGTCATTTAGGAGATACAAACAGGTTGTTTTGTATTATATCTTATTGGTTTGTTTGTTGTAGTTTTAATATAATCTTTATTTTGTATATATATAGCGTAAGCATAGATTTTCAATCAATAATTAATCCAATTCATGACTTGACAATATATTTTTGACAAGCCTAATAAAAGGCACACGTTTCAAACAAATACTTACATTTGTTGGTCCTTATCCAGACTCAGAAATGACAGGCTGGTCTATTCGGGAGGAGGTGAATCCGCTTTCTGTAGTGGAGATGTACATACTCAAGCCTTTTTTGCATAAAGATTGTTTTGAGGACTCTAATTCTGTGATGATTTTGTGCATTTTATTTGCACATTCACATTGAAGTTTGACTTTTTGAGCTGTAAAGGTAGTAGCTTTTGTTTCTATTAGGCCTATATTGTCTGTAAGGAGTGGCACAATATTTAATGTATAGTGATGGAACAGGATTATCAAAGATACATGTATATTCAATTTCCATTGTTTGCTTTCTCCCAGCCTCAGGTGGGGGAACTTAAACATCCTATAACACACACTTTGCATGTGACATGTTTTGATCATTTAAAATGCAAATAATAGCAAATCTTCCTTTGACCTGGATGCCACATATGTTTTAGACCACTCATTTAACCGTTAAGGTGTTGTTGACTATCTTATCGACTATGAGCTAGAACTGCTCTGCCAACCGTTGAACTCCTCTTTATGGTTGTCTGATGGTATCAAGTAGATGATGTGAATGTAAATAACAGGTAGCCTATTGGTTAAGAGCATTGGGCCAGTAACCACAATGTTGCTATTTCGAATGCCCGAGTCAACTAGGTGAACAATCTGTCAGTGTGCCCTTGAGCAAGGCACTTAACCCTAATTGCTTCTGTATTAAATAATTGTTAGAGCAGCTTTCACCAGAAGACAAAACTATGCCCATGGGTAGGTGAATTTAAATTCAAACCACAACTTTATGTTAATTACAAAGTAAGACCTATACCTTGCAAATAGCTAAGTATGACCTCTAAACAGAAAGTGTTTACAGACCCAGGTGGCGACACTCTATGACCGTTTAGTGTCCTGTTCCTCCAGGTCCCTGGAGGATGGTGATGGAGGTAGTCTGCTGGACCAGAGGAGAGGCAGCCGCAGTAGGCCTAAGAAGAGTGGAGAGAGGAGGAAAAGCCACAGTCTAGAGGAGGCACAGCTAGAAACACAGGAGCTGGGATGCAGCCTGAACAGGAGCAACTCACTCAGGTCAGAGGGTACTTATGAAAGCAAGTACAATGACTAGAACAGGACTTGGACTGGGGGAAACGAAACCCTCGAAGTCCATATGTGCGTGTGTAATTGTGATCTCCCTATACACAGGTCACAGACCATAGAGGAGGAGAGCTTCCATCGGCCTGATGGCGTCACCATCACCAAAAACGTAAGCACATTTAAATGTAGAGTACAACACCCTGCAGATACTATTGCTCCTTCTCCACTACATGTTTGGGTTCTTGGATCTGGCTCGGAAATATGTCCTGATTGAATGATTGATTCATTCATGAATTGGTTGATTGATTCATTCATTCCATTTCCTCTCTCTCTCTTGTAGAGCTTTGTGAAGTACAACAAAGCCTTTCACAAACTCTTCGAAGACATTCCTGCAGAGGAGAAACTAACTCACGGTGAGTTGATATCAGTACATGGGGAGTGTGTAACTTATTTATGATCTTGTCGTTGTCCATTGATTGTTTGTCTGGGCTGCGTGTGGATTCATGTCTTGCATGTTTGCTTATGGAGTCGACATAATAATGAATGCATTGGGACATTCAATATAATTAATTCCACGACCTGTACATTGTGCTCCTTGCTAACAACTAATTACATTAAAATACTTATTCACTCACTTTGCACAATATGTTAACATGTGCCCTCAGCTGCTTAGGACGGCATACAGAACATCACACTGTATTCTGGGAAAAGGGACGTTTCATTCAGAAACTCTCTGTGTCTCTCTCATTTGGCACTGTTCTCTGCTTGTGTTTTCAGCGTTCACCTGTGCCCTGCAGAAGGAAGTGTTGTATCATGGGAAGCTATTTGTGTCTGTCAACTATGTGTGTTTCTACTCCTCCGTACTCCTCAAAGACACCAAGGTAAGAGGCTCAAATATATTGGAGTAGAGTAGATAACGCCAAGTTCGCCAACGCCAAGTTCCATCATTATTGGGACAGTGAATCATTTTTTTTAATTTTGGCTCTATACTCTATATTCTATACTCCAAACAATGACTATGGGGTTAAAGTGCAGACTGTCAGCTTTAATTTGAGGGTATTTTCATCCATATCGGGGTAACCGTTTAGAAATTACAGCACTTTTTGTACATACATAGTCCCTCCATTTTAAGGGAACAACAGTATCAGGACAAATTCACTTATATGTGTTTTTTAAAGTAGGTAAACGTGAAGTATTTGGTCCCATATGCATAGTACGCAATGACAGCATCAAGCTTGTGACTCTACAAATTTGTTGATGAGTGAGAAAGTTACAGACCCACAAATATCAACCCCCCTCCAAAAAATGCTAACTACGCTTATTCGTAATGGTGAGAGGTTAGCATGTCTTAGGGGTATGATATTTTGGCATCTGTAACTTTGTTTCACAATTTAATTCAGGATTATTTATAATCAATGCAGTTATTTTGAAGTGTTTAGAAACATATTCTATTGTTATTTGAGATTTCTTTTTAAAGTGACTCCAAAATAACACAATACATACGTACCTGTTTCTTTCTGTGTTGTGTGTGGAGTTGATGTGGTACCTGTTTCTTTCTGTGTGAAGTTGTTGTTGTACCTGTTTCTTTCTGTGTTGTGTGTGAAGTTGATGTGGTACCTGTTTCTTTCTGTGTGAAGTTGATGTTGTACCTGTTTCTTTCTGTGTTGTGTGTGAAGTTGATGTTGTACCTGTTTCTTTCTGTGTTGTGTGTGAAGTTGATATTGTACCTGTTTCTTTCTGTGTTATGTGTGAAGTTGATGTTGTACCTGTTTCTTTCTGTGTGAAGTTGATGTTGTACCTGTTTCTTTCTGTGTTGTGTGTGAAGTTGATGTTGTACCTGTATCTTTCTGTGTGAAGTTGATGTTGTACCTGTTTCTTTCTGTGTTGTGTGTGAAGTTGATGTTGTACCTGTTTCTTGTTGTAGGTGGTGGTTCACGTGTCCAGCATTAAGGAAGTGAAAAAGCAGAACTCAGCCTTGTCTATGCTCTCCATCCACACTACGGATGGAGACAAGGTCGGAAACAAACCCACAGTGGCCCTGTTAGTCTTTGTTTGAGTGCATGTGTCTGTGCATGTGGGTTGTTGTGTAGTCCCTTATTCTGTTTTGTCTATGTTTTCAGTATTTGTTGGTGTCTTTGCGGAACCGGCAAGTGTGTTACAAAATCCTGCAGTCTGTGTGTGCACAGGTATACCCACATGATCTCTGACCTCTCTCTCTCTCTCTCTCTCTTCCTTTTGCTATATAACTCTCTCCCGTCTTTCTCTCTCCCGTCTTATTCACCCCATTTCTATCTCCTTATCCATCATCTGCAATTGTCCTCTACTTTCTTTGTTCTCTTTTCACCAAAGATGAATATTCTTTAACACACTGCATTGTGTGTCAGACTGTGTTCACACAGCAGCAGGGGGAGAATGGTAACAGCAGTTCCCACGTCTCGCCAGGAGAGAACGGTGTTGACGACGTGAATCAGGACATAGACACGGTAAGACCCCATCATGTCCCACCATGTACTGCCCAGTTCTACTTTGACTGGTTATGACAAATGTCTGTCCTTTGTTGACACACCTATCTATGGTTCCTCATGGTTGATCCGCACTTTGCACTTAGTGATGTCAAAGAATTCCCTTTCACTTTCCAGAACTCACGTTCAATTTGATTTTGTGTGGAATGAATTAAGACACCACTAAGATAAATCATGGGCTTGTCATGATCAGACACACAAGCATCATTTCCTTTTCATTTTAACCCTTCCCTGCCCACAGATATCCAGCCACTCTAGCCTGGAGGACAGTATGGAGCAGAGCCTTCCTAAACAGACCGTCTACTCTGACCTGCCCAGCAGAGGTATTAGGATGTTTCCGGAAGAGACAGGAGAAAGAAAGGAGGGAGAATAGGAATAACAGAGGACATAAAAGAGAATATTATGTTACGTTGTAATAGAACAATGATTGATAAATGCATGCTCATCTTCCTCAGGGAGGGACAGCTCCACTCCTAGAAGCAGCATCAGCAAAGACCAGGACGATCAGTTCACATTCACAGAGGAGGAAGACGCGGGTAGTTAAACACACACTGACCACCACAAACACACACACCCACATACGTGCAACCACACACACACGTGCACATATACCACACACACACTTAAATGTTTGAATAATCAATCAAATCAATCMAAWKTATTTATAAAGCCCTTCTTACATCAGCTGATGTCACAAAGTGCTGTACAGAAACCCAGCCTAAAACCCCAAACGGCAAGCAATCCATTTAATCCATTTTYTCTTCTCTGGATCAGCTAACTCGTGTTTTTGGAGAGTCACTGARAGGATTAAATCCCTCCTCCTCATCAGAGAGATGAGCAACCTCAACGTCCTCCTCTCCATCTATCTGTTTCTGTGAGTACCATCCACCTCTCTGTCTTTCTCTCCGCCGTCTCTCTACCTCTCCATCCTCTCAATGTCTAGACCTAGATACTGAAGCCCTCACATCTTATCTTATCCACACACTGCCACGAGGGCTGATGGGCGGCCAGCTCTAGGACGAGTCTTGGTGGTTCTAAACTTCTTCCATTGAAGAATGATGGAGGCCAACGTGTTTTTGGGCACATGCTACAGAAATGTTTTGGTACCCTTCCCCAGATTTGTGCAACGACACAATCCTGTCTCTGAGCTCTACGGACWATTTCTTCGATCTCATGGCTTGGTTTTTGCTCTGACATGCATTGTCAACTGTGGGACCTTGTATAGACAGGAGTGTGCCTTTCAAAATCATGCCCAATCAATTGAATTTACCTCAGGTGGACTCCAATCAAGTTGTAGAAACATCTCAAGGATAATCAATGGAAACAGGATGCACCTGAGCTCAATTTCAAGTTTCATAGCAAAGGGTCTGAATACTTATGTAAATAAGGTGTTTTTGTTTTTTGTTTTTTTCAAATTTGCAAAACTTTCTAAAAACCTGTTTTTGCTTTGTCATTATGGGGTATTGTGTGTCGATTGAGAAGAAATTGTTTAATTTAATCAATTTTAGAATAAGACTGTAACGTAACAACATGTGGAAAAAGGGAAGGGGTCTGAATACTTTCCGAATGCACTGTATAGCCTCGTTATTGTTATTTTATTGTGTAATTCTTCTTTGTTTTACTTTAGTTTAATTAGTAAATATTTTGTTAGCTCTTAATTTTCTTAACTGCATTGTTGGCTAAGGGCGTGTAAGTAAKCTTTTCACGTTAAGGCGTTGTATTCGGCGCATGTGACAAATACAGTTTGATTTTATTTTATTACATTTATCTAGCGCTCTCATGAGTGCTTTGTTCTGATTTTGTCCATTTTCAGACGTGCGTCTACACATGATTTTCAAATGTGTCTCTTATCTATCCATCGTATACGTATTGTGACCAGATTTCCTGGTCCCTTTGGCTATATAATCACCTTTTCAAGGAAATGCAGGTGTCTGCCTAACAGTCTGTCTGCCTAGGTATGTTGTCTTTCTGGATTGGTTAGGAGCCATCTGATGTTTATATGAGGTTAATTCCTGGAGAGATGGTAAGATACAGTACCTTCAGAATGTATTCACACCCCTTGACTCTTTACACATTTTGTTGTGTTTCAGCCGGAATTTACAATGGATTAAATTGCAATACCCCATAATGTCAAAGTGGAATTATGTTTTTCACATTTTTTACAAATTAATAAAAAATGTAAAGCTGAAATGTCTTGAGTCAATAAGTATTCAACCCCTTTGTTATGTAAAAATGTGTAAAAATGTGCTCACCAAGTCACATAATAAGTTGCATGGATTTACTCTGTGTGCAATAACATGATTTATGAATGACTACCTCATCTCTGTACCCCACACATACAATTATCTGTAAGGTTCCTTAGGTCAAGCAGTGAATTTCAAACACAGATTCAACCACAAAGACCAGGGAGCTTTTCCAATGCCACGCAAATAAGGGCACCTATTGGTAAGTGGGTAAAAAAGCAGACATTGAATATCCCTTTGAGCATGGTGAAGTTACTACACTGAACAAAAATATAAACACAACATGTAAAGTCTTGGTCCCATGTTTCATGAGCTGAAATACATTTTCCAYATGCACAAAAAGCTTATTTCTCTAAAATGTTGTGCACAATTTTATTTACATCCATGTTAGTGAGCATTTCTCCTTTGCGAAAATAATCCATCCAACTGACAAGTATGGCATATCAAGAAGCTGATTTAAACAGCATGATCATTACACAGGTGCACCTTGTGCTTGGGACAATAAAAGGCCACTCTAAAATGTGCAGTTTTGTCACACAACACAACACCACAGATGTCTCAAGTTGAGGGAGCATGCAAATGGCATGCTGACTGCAGGAATGTCCACCAGAGCTGTTGCCAGAGAATTTAATGTCAATTTCTCTACCGTAAGCTGCCTCCAACGTCGTTTTAGAGAATTTGGCAGTACGTCCAACCAACCTCACAACCGCAGACCACGTGTATGGCGTCTTGTGGCGAGCGGTTGTCAACAGAGTGCCCCATGGTGGCGGTGGGGTTATGGTGTGGGCAGGCATAAGCTTGAGACAACAAACACAATTGCATTTTTTCAATAGCAATTTGAATGCACAAAAATACTGTGACCAAATCCTGAGGCCCATTGGGAGGTGCATGTTTTTTAAGGTGTCTGTGACCAACATATGCATATCTATATTCCCACTCATGTGGAATCCATAGATTAGGGCCTAATGCATTTATTTTWATTTACTGATTTCCTCACATGAACTGTAACTCAGTCAAATTAATGAAATTGTTGCATGTTACATTTATATTTTTGTTCAGTATAATTACACTTTGGATGGTGTATCAATAAACCCAGTCAAAGATACAGGCGTCCTTCCTAACTCAGTTGCCGGAGAGGAAGGAAACCATTCAGGAATTTCACCAGGAGGCCAATGGTAACTTTGAAACAGTTACAGAGTTTAATGGCTGTGATAGGTGAAAAATTAGGATGGATCAACAACACAACATTGTAGTTACTCCACAATACTAACCTGTAATGAAAAACTGTACAGAGTGTAAAAAATATTACAAAATGTGCATCCTGTTTGCAACAAGGCACTAAAGTAATACTACAAAGTGTTATGTTTGAGGCAAATCCAATACAACACATTACTGAGTACCACTCTACATAATGTCAGAAACAGAATGGAGCTAAGGCAAAATCCTAAAGGAAAACCTGGTTCAGACTGCTTTCCAACAGACACTGGGAGATTAATTCATCTTTGAGCTCCTGAGTGGCGCAGCGGTCTAAGGCACTGCATCTCAGTTCTAGAGGCGTCACTAGAGACCCTGGTTTGATCCTGGGCTGTATCACAACCGATCATGATCGGGAATCCCATAGGGTGGCGTACAATTGTCCCAGCGTCATCTGGGTTAGGGTAAGCCTTTATTGTAAATAAGAATTTGTTCCTAACTAACTTGCTCAGTTAAATATAGGTTAAATAAAAAACGTAAAAGACAAGGACAAATCTAAACTGGAGTTGCTTACCAAGAAGACAGTGAATGTTCCTGAGTGGCTGAGTTACTGTTTTGAATTAAATCTACCTGAAAATCTATGGCAAGGCCTGAAAATGGTAGTCTAGCAATGATCAACAACCAATTTGACAGAGTTTAAAAGAATACTGGGCAAATGTTGCACAATCCAGGTGTGGAAAGCTCTTAGAGACTTACCCAGAAAGACTCTCAGCTGTAATTGCTGCCAAATGTGCTTCTACTAAATATTGACTCAGCGGCGTGAATACGTATGTAAATTAGATATTTCTGTATTATATTTTCAATAAATTTGCTAACATTTCTAAAAACATGTTTTCACTTTGTCATTATGGGGTATTGTGTGTAGATGGGTGAGAAAAACTAATATTTAATCAATTTTGAATTCAGGCTGTAAAACAACAAAATGTGGAATAAGTCAAGGGGTATGAATAGGAAGGCATTGTAGATGGATCTGGTTTTCGAAGCACACTATGTTCTCCAGATGGTCATACTKTATGTACTGTGAGCTTCTTTCATACTGTATGTACTGTGAGCTTCTTTCATACTGTATGTACTGTGACCTTCTTTCATACTGTATGTACTGTGACCTTCTTTCATACTGTATGTACTCTGAACTTCAATTCATTACTGTAATGTATTCTGAACTTCATTCATATGTATGTAACTGGTGAACTTCTTTCATACTGCATGTACTGTGAACTTCTTTCATACTGCATGTACTGTGAACTTCTTTCATACTGTATGTACTGTGAACTTCTTTCATACTGTATGTACTGTGAATTCTTTCATACTGTATGGTACTGTGAACTTCTTTCATACTGTATGTACTGTGAACTTCTTCATACTGTATGTACTCTAACTTCTTTCATACTGTATGTACTGTGAACTCTTTCATACTGATGTACTGTGACTTCTTTCATACTGTAGTGCTCTGAACTTCTTTCATACTGTATGTACTGTGACTTCTTTCATACTGTATGTACTGTGAACTTCATTCATACTGTATGTACTGTGAATCTTCATTCATACTGTATGTACTGTGAACTTCATTCATATACTGTATGTATGTGAACTCTTTCATACTGTATGTACGGTAAACTTCTTTCATACTGTATGTACTGTGACCTTCTTTCATACTGTATGTACTGGGAACTTCTTTCATACTGTATGTACTGTGAGCTTCTTTCATACTGTATGTATTGGGAACTTCTTTCATACTGTATGTACGTGAGCTTCTTTCATACTGTATGTACTGTGAACTTATTTCATACTGTACATACTGTGAACTTCTTTCATACTGTATGTACTGTGAACTTCATTCATACTGTATGTACTGTGAACTTCTTTTCATACTGTATGTACTGTGACCGTCTTTCATACTGTAGTGTACTGTGAACTTCTTTCATACTGTTGTACTGTGAACTTCTTTCATACTGTATGTACTGTGAACTTCTTTCATACTGTATTACTGTGAACAAAATAATGGGCTCTCCCTTTAGAGTCTGGTTCCTCTCACAGTTTCTTCTTTTATGTTATCCAACCTCCAAGGCTATAGTAAGATAGGTTCCTTGCAACTTCCTCCTGTGGTTTTCTTTCATTAGTTGCCTGTGAACTGTGAAGGATACATGTATTGCGTGTTTGTGGTCTGACAATACTTTCTATTGCCCTTCAGGGATAATCAATTCATATTGAATTACACCTAATTGTGATAGATTTATATAGACTGTGTTAGATTTTAATCACACATACACTGTAGAGAGATTACCTTTCATGTGCGATAAAACAGTATTCAACAGTATAAACAATAAAAGATTAGGGAGGAAACACTTCCTTAGTTATTTTGCTTATGTGTACAGTACATAAGTGTGTGTGTGTTGTGTGGTGTGGGGTGTGGTGTGTGGTGTGGTGTGTGTGTGTGTGTGTGTGTGTGTGGTGTGTGTGTGGGTTGTTGTGTGTGTGTGTGTGTGTGTGTGTGTGTGTGTGTGGTGTGTGTGTGTTGTGTGTGTGTGTGTGTGTAGGGTGGTGTTTTCTACTGCTGTCGTCAGGGTAACACGTCGGGCCTGCGGATCTTAGCGCTGGAGGAGCAGCTGAGTTCCCTAGGGGCCCTGCCTGAGTTCTCCATACACCACAGAGAGTGAGCAAACACGCACGCATCACGGGGTGGTTTTCCACAGATTACTGGTCCCCATTGTGATACTATCAAGCACCTTAAAAAAAACTCCAAACTTTTACATGAAAAAGGGAAGACACTTCTCAAATGAAAAACCATTCAACTATTTATGGTGAAGCATGCATGCATGAGGATAAGGCAAGCTAGCTCAAACCGGTTGTGTAGACAGAGTGTTCTCTGACATCATGGCTACAGTACATCAGCAGCAGCAATCGCAGGAGGTTAGAAGATAAACAACCCCGGAGGAATGTCACTTGTTTTTCCAGAATTCACTCCACTATTATTATACATAACCCTAACTACAGGAACAGCCCTTGTGGAAATTTGAATCTTCACTTTACTAATATGTGTCCTCTCGCTGCTCCTTCCTCATTCACAGATACAGGTACAGGGAAACGTAGTCTGCAGAGACATACAGCAAGAAGAATAAAGAGCAAGACTGTTTGTCCAAAGCCACAGTACAACAAACTACGCAGATCCACTTACTGTATAAAGGGTCTCAATTTCACGTCGTCTTGTGACTCGTAAGATGGACCATTCTTAATATATTCAGTATGTATTTGTGGATCCTCCCGATCTGTTGAGGAGACAGATCACTTAGAATCTACGACTCTAGCACCCCCTAGTGGTGTTTCTCAGAAATGTGGAAAATGTTGACTTAACACAAAGCAACATGCCTTTTTAACTTTTTCTTGGTAGCCTATATTTCGTAGAATTTGATTTCAGGCTGTCGCAGTCCACTCCTAAAATAAATTGTCTTCCTGCTCTATTTGTTTGTCTCAGCTCAACTGGCTATGCCTGTTTCATTGTCTTGCTGTAAATTGTGTTATTCTTTAAAGTAATTAAAGTCAGCAAATTTCCTTGCAAATTCATTTTAGAGAACTTGTCTAACTGTCAGTGGCACAAACAGGCCAGCAGGGGGCACATTCTCCTCAAAACCAAATAAAACCTACTGTACACAATTATTAGTGTAGTATACTTCCAATCTATAAAATCATGTATTTGAAAAAAGGCTACTTCTAAACATTAAAAAKATATGTTTTCTTCTTAATACCGTTCTTGAATGTCACCCTATTAACTAAAATGGATTGATCACTGGCATAAAGCAGTTTCTCTGGACCCCTGCAAGGTCGGAGTTCCGCCCCTCCCCTTCCTAAAATGAAATAGAATGCATCAGCCAGACAGCCACTCACAAAGTATACACTACTGATTGCTGTCCATGGTGCTGAAATTTCAACATGTCTATGCGGCTGTCTATTTKAATCGATTCTAGGCTTTCTGAGGTGCCAGGGCATGTTGCCTAGAGCTTTGCTTTAGCTAATGGATAAATGATTATTGTTAGTCCTATTTGGTCGTCATTTTCTCAAACTAAGCCTAAACATTTCATGAAGCTATAGCCTCCTCCATGGTGTCTGTTGTCTGGAGGCAATAATGTGTCTGTTGGCGCCTATAATGTAATTACTTATTCTATAATTAAAGTTGGAAATTCAAACATTGCAGATCGTAAAATTGATTTCCGATGCAACAGCATACTAATCAGTTACCAATTTATTTTTTAAATACACAACTGTCTTTTATGGCCTAACTGAACGTGCATGACATGAGTAGTCCTTGCGCTCTCTCCTGGCTCGGATAGAGAGTTGTGAAAAACCAGTCTATTACCCCTTAAGAATCATACCCTTTTTTCAATTTTCGCCTAAAATGACATACCCAGATCTAACTGCCTGTAGCTCAGGACCTGAAGCAAAGACATGCACATTCTTGATATCACTTGAAAGGGAACACTTTGAAGTTTGTGGAAATGTGAAATAATGTAGGAGAATATAACACATTAGATTTGGTAAAAGATAATGCAAACAAAAACATCATCTTTGAAATGCAAGAGAAAGGCCATAACGTATTATTGCAGTTTAGGCACTATTTTGATTTTGGCCACTAGATGGCAGCAGTGTGTGCAAAGTTTCAGATTGATCCAGTGAAGCATGGCAATACTGGACAATATTTTGTATCAAGTCTACCAAAATGTGCCGAATTGGTCAATTGATTTCAATGACATAACTGTAGGGAACATACAAAAATCATATGGTAATACTAAAATGTAAGTTCACACACTCCCAGGAATGTCATACATGACGGATCATTAGCTTATAAACTAACTTTCACACATCTAGATGGCCGGACGGGGTGGGTGTAGAGCCAGAGACAGCAGGGGTTCAAACTGTAGAAACCAGTTCCTACATTTGAATATAAAAATGTATTTTATCCAACAAAACTATACTACATTTTATCTTTGGGACTCTCAGAATGACAAATCAGAGCAAGATTACTGAATGTAAGAACATTATTTACCTTCAGAGGTGAATATATCAAACCAGTTGCTGTGATAAAAGTTTTTTGTTCTTGTGCACTCTCAAACCATTGCATGGTATTTTTTCACTGTAATAGCTACTGTAAATTGGACAGTGCAGTTAGATTAACAAGAATTTAAGCTTTCTGCTCATATATACAACATGTCTATGTCCTGGAAAGTTTGCTGTTACTTACAACTGTCATGGTAATCACATTAGCGCACGTTAGCTCAACCATCCCAGTATAAGGACACCCATCATGTAGTGGTTAATGCCAACTAATACAGACAGTCTGTCACGCCCTGGCCATAGAGAGTTTTTTATTCTCTATTTTGGTTAGGCCAGGGTGTGACTAGGGTGGGCATTCTAGTTTCTTTATTTCTATGTTTTCTAGTTCTTTGTTTTTGGCTGAGTGTGGTTCCCAATCAGAGGCAGCTGTCTATCGTTGTCTCTGATTGGGAATCATACTTAGGCAGTCCTTTTTCCGTCCTTCAGTGTGGGATCTTGTCTTTGTTTTGAGTGCATGTAGTTTGCACGACGAAGCTGTTCGGGCGTTGTATTGTTTATTGTTTTTTGGTGTACATTTCAATTAAAGAAGAATGTACGCCTACCACGCTGCACCTTGGTCTCATTCCGACGACAAACRTTACACAGTCCACCTTCAAATCACTAGTTTACTTGGGATTGTTTCATTACGCAATGTAGCCTACTATCTATAACAGTAGCCTACAGTACCTTGCAAAAGTATTCATCCCCCTTGGTGTTTGTCCTATTTTGTTGCATTACAACCTGTAATTTAAATTTGAAATAGACTTTTATATGGATTTCATGTAATGGACATACACAAAACAGTCCAAATTGGTGATGTGAAATGAAAAAAATAACTTGTTTAAAAAAAATCTAMAATTTTTTAAAAGGACAAGCGGTGCGTGCATATGTATTCACCCCCTTTGCTATGAAGCCCATAAATAAGATCTGGTGCAAACAATTACCTTCATCAAATGATTGCCTCGCCTGGTTCACCAACTACTTCTCTGATAGAGTTCAGTGTTGTAGAATCGGAGGGTCTGTTGTCCGGCCTCTGGCAGTCTCTATGGGGGTGCCACAGGTTCAATTCTTGGACCGACTCTCTTCTCTGTATACATCAATGATGTCACTCTTGCTGCTGGTGAGTCTCTGATCCACCTCTACGCAGACGACACCATTCTGTATACTTCTGGCCCTTCTTTGGACACTGTCGTTAACTACCTCTCAGGCGAACTTCAATGCCATACAACTCTCCTTCGTGGCCTCCAATTGGCTCTTAAATACAAGTAAAACTAAATTTTATGCTCTTCAACGATCGCTGCCTGCACCTGCCCGCCTGTCCAACATCCCTACTCTGGATGGCTCTGACTTAGAATATAGGGACAACTACAAATACCTAGGTGTCTGGTTAGACTGTAAACTCTCCTTCCAGACTCACATCAAACATCTCCAATCCAAAGTTAAATCTAGAATTGGCCTTCCTATTCCGCAACAAAGCATCCTTCACTCATGCTGCAAACATCCCTTGTAAAACTGACCATCTTACCAATCCTCGACTTCGGTGATGTCATTTACAAAATAGCTCCAATACCCTACTACATAATTGTTGCAGTCTATCACAGTGCCATCCGTTTTGTCACCAAAGCCACCATATACTACCACCACTGCGACCTGTACACTCTCGTTGGCTGGCCTCGCTTCATACTCGTCGCCAAACCCACTGGCTCCAGGTCATCTACAAGACCCTGCTAGGTAAAGTCCCCCGTTATCTCAGCTCGCTGGTTCACCGCATAGCAGCACCCACCTGTAGCACCGCGCTCCAGCAAGTATATCTCTCTGGTCACCCCCAAAACCAACTCTCTTTGGCCGCCTCTCCTCTTCAGTTCTCTGCCGCAATGACTGGAACGAACTACAAAAATCTCTGAAACTGGAAACACTTATCTCCCCACTAGCTTAAGCACCAGCTGTCAGAGCAGCTCATAGATTACTGCACCTGTACATAGCCCATCTATAATTTAGCCCAAAACAACTACCTCTTTCCCTACTGTATTTATTTATTTATTTTGCTCCTTTGCCACCCATTATTTCTATCTCTACTTTGACATTCTTCCACTGCAAATCAACCATTCCAGTGTTTTACTTGCTATTGTCACGTTCCTGACCTGTTTTCCTTTGTTTTGTATTTGTTTTAGTTGGTCAGGGCGTGAGTTGGGTGGGTTGGTCTAGGTTTGATTTTCTATGTTGGGATTTTGTGTTCGGCTGGTATGATTCTCAATCAGAGACAGCTGGTCAATCGTTGTCCCTGTTGAGAATGCCTACTTTAGCAGCCTGGGTTTCACCTGTGTTTTGTGGGTGTTTGTTCCTGTGTCAGTGTTTGGGCCACACAGGACTGTTTCAGGTTAGTCACGTTTGTTGGTTGTTGTATTTTGTAGTGTTTGTTGTTTTCCCATTAAAATATGAATACTTACCAATCCGCATCTTGGTCCGATCCATGCTCCTCCTCGTCTGAGGAGGAGAACGACTACGACAGCCGTTACAGCTATATTGTATTTACTTTGCCACCATGGACTTTTTTTGCCTTCACCTCCCTTATCTCACCTCACTTGCTCACATTGTATATAGACTTATTCATCTACTGTATTATTGACTGTATGTTTGTTTTACTCCATGTGTAACTCTGTGTTGTTGTATGTGTCGAACTGCTTTGCTTTATCTTGGCCAGGTCGCAATTGTAAATGAGAACGTGTTCTCAACTTGCCTACCTGGTTAAATAAAGGTGAAATAAATAAAATAAAAAATACATTACATAATTAGTGAAAGTCCACCTGTGTGCAATCTAAGTGTGACATGATCTGTCACATGATCTCAGTACTTATACACCTGTTCTGAAAGAGTCTGCAACACCACTAAGCAAGTGGCGGCACCATGAATACCAAGGAGTTCTCCAAACAGGTCAAGGACAAAGTTGTGGAGAAGTACAGATCAGGGATGGGTTATAAAAAAATATCTGAAAGTGTGAACATCCCACGAAGCACCATTAAATCCATTATTAAAAATGGAAAGACTATGGCACCACAACAAACCTGCCAAGAGAGGGCCACCCACCAAAACTCACAGACCAGGCAAGGAGGGCATTAATCATAGATACAACATAGAGACCAAAGATAACCCTGAAGGAGCTGCAAAGTGGAGATTGGAGTATCTGTCCTTAGGACCACTTTAAGCCGTACACTCCACAGAGCTGGGCTTTACGGGAGAGTGGCCAGAAGAAAAACATTGCTTAAAGAAGAAAATAAGCAAACACGTTTGGTGTTCGCCAAAAGGCATGTGGGAGACTCCCCAAACATATGGAAGAAGGTACTCTGGTCAGATGAGACTAAAATTGAGCTTTTTGCCCATCAAGGAAAACGCTGGCGCAAACCCCTCACCACTCATCACCCTGAAAACACCATCCCCACAGTGAAGCATGGTGGTGGCAGCATCATGCTGTGGGGATGTTTTTCATCGGCAGGGACTGGGAAACTGGTCAGAATTGATGGAATGATAGATGGAGCTAAATACAGGGAATTTCTTGAGGGAAACCTGTTTCAGTCTTCCAAAGATTTGAGACTGGGACAGAGGTTCACCTTCCAGCAGGACAATGACCCAAAGCATACGGGTGATTGTGGAGGCCAGGTCATCTGATGCAGCACTCCATCATTCTCCTTCTTGGTCAAATAGCCATTACACAGCCTGGAGGTGTGTTTTGGGTCATTGTCCTGTTGAAAAACAAATGATAGTCCCAATAAGCACAAACCAGATGGGATGGCGTATTGCTGCAGAATGCTGTGGTAGCCATGCTGGTTAAGTGTGCATTGAATTCTAAATAAATCACAGATAGTGTTACCAGCAAAGCATCCCCACACCATCACATCTCCTCTTCCATGCTTCACGGTGGGAACCACACATGCAGAGTTCATCTGTTCACCTACTCTTCGTCTCACAAAGACACGGCGGTTGGAACCAAAAATCTCACATTTGGACTCAACAGACAAAAGGACAGATTTCCACCGGTATAATGTCAATTGCTCATGTTTCTTGGCCAAGCAATTCTCTTCTTTATTGGTGTCTTTTAATAGTGGTTTCTTTGCAACAATTTGACCATGAAGGCCTGATTCACACAGTCTCCTTTGAACAGTTGATGTTGAGATGTGTCTGTTACTTGAACTCTGTGAAGCATTTTTTGGGGCTGCAATTTGATGCTGGTAACTCTAATGAACTTATCCTCTGCAGCAGAGGTAACTCTGGGTCTTCCTTTCCTGTGGCGGTCCTCATGAGAGCCAGTTTCATCATAGCTTTTGATGGTTTTTGCGACTGCACTTGAAGAAACTTTCAAAGTTCTTGAAATGTTCCATATTTAGTGACCTTTATGTCTTAAAGTAATGATGGACTGTCATTTCTCTTTGCTTATTTGAGCTGTTCTTGCCATAACATGGACTTGGTCTTTTACCAATAAAGGCTATCTTCTGTATACACCTCTACCTTGTCACAACACAACTGATTGGCTCAAATGCATTAAGAAGGAAAAAATTCCACAAATTAACTTTTAAGAAGGCACACCTGTTAATTGAAATGCATTCCAGGTGACTACCTGATGGAGCTGGTTGAGAGAATGCCAAGAGTGTGCAAAGCTGTCATCAAGGCAGAGGGTGGCTACTTTGAAGAATCTCAAATATGAAATATATTGTTTAACACTTTCTTGGTTACTACTTATTTCATAGTTTTGATGTCTTCACTAATATTCTACAATGTAGAAAATAGTAAAAATAAAGAAAAACCCTTAATAAATCTGCATACAAACATGGTCTAGTTTTTGTTTTCTTGAGTAAGGCAGCTCCAAAATGCAGGTGTTTCAGCGTAGCTCAATGTTTTCTGTGGTGGTGGGGCAGCCAGTGGAAAATACAGAGCATTGGGGTTGGTAATGTTCTCTAGTTGCTTCGTGATTGGCTCAGTGTTTGGAAGGAATTAGTGACTAACTGCAAGTGTTGCAAATCAATCACTAGCCTGCTATTCAGTGGACTGGGTGTGTGGTTCAAGTCTGGGTTTAAGCTTTTCCAAGCTTAAAAGGATAAACATTTACATGCCATGGGCCAGAAAAGGTTGAATACATTGTCCATGCTGTCAATCCAGCATGTCTTCTGCCGTGTTCAAAACAACTAGAAACTCGGAACTGGGAAATCTCAGACTTCAGTGAGTTCAAGAAAGCTGGGAACTCAATAAAAAAATAGCTGACTGGGTAAATACGTTTTGAACGGTTATCCAACTCGGAATTCCAAGACGGGAACTCAGGCCTCTTTCTAGAGCTCCGATCTGAAGATCACTGACGTGATGATTTGACCTTGTTTTTTTCAGAGTTCCCAGTTGTCTTGAAAGCACCATAAATCCAGAGAATGCCAGAGAATATTTTACCACAAGAAGGACCACCGTGCCACCTTCCTGTTCAAGTGAGCACAGCACAACAAGGTGAGTCCAAAAATGTATTGTATRCTGCTGCATAAATTATTTAATATGCCAGGGAGATATGTATACTGTAGCTAAGAAAGTAACACTAACTGTATGTTGTGTAGTAAGCTGTTAGTAGCCCATGTGCCTCACCCTAATAATTTGATATTTTTCCCACTCATAACTTAGCCTATAGCCTGTTTTAGAGAAATGCAATCATTGAATATTGAAAGAGCTTTCATTGTCTGCTTATATGCCCTCTTTATTTATCCTACGGTTCTGACTTGGTGTACTGGGAGAATACTGTAAGAACAGACCATGTTCTGAATTCTGTCGCTGTACATTTCAAAAGTGCTGAACAAATAGTTATATTGATTACGTCCGTCCTAGCTCGCTCGTTGTCTTAATCGAAATGACAGATTGCCTCTTATCCACTCGTCGTTCCCTTATGCCATAGTTTGTACATCTCAATCACCAGTAGAAACCACATTTGTTTAAGCAAGTCAGCCATATCAGCTATGTTTTTTTTTTAAAGGCAGTAAATGAGGCTGAATGAACTGTTTCAGTTATAGTGTCACCATTATAGTGCAATTATGTATTGTTTAGTGTTGTGTGGTGGCTTTGATGGCATGCATCTAAAATAAAATTGTTGAGTTTTTCCCATCAAGATTTACAATAAAGTGGTGATCCTAACTGACCTAAAACAGGGCATTTTTACTAGGATTAAATGTCAGGAATTGTGAAAAACTGGGTTTAAATGTGTTTGGCTAAGGTGTATGTAACTCTCCGACTTCAACTGTACATATAACTAGGAATAAAGTGACTAGGCAACAGGATAGATAAACAGTAGCAGCAGCATATGTGATGAGTCAAAAAAAGTTGGTGCAAAAAGGGTCAATGGAGATAGTTAAAGAGTTACCCAAACAGCTACCGGCACTAACTATTTAGCAGACGTATGGCTTGGGGGTAGAATCTGTTGGTTCCACACTCAGCAGAGAGAACAGTCTAGTACTTGTTAATGAACAATGCACTGTAATTACTACATYAATTCACAAATTATGTGATTTGTTTTTACAACCTAGATTCAACAAATGATCAACGTAGGTTCATATTTTTGTACATAATTGTTCTTTATTGTTTTTTTCCCCCCATTGTCAATAAAAAGGTCAAGGTTCAGTCCCATTAGTTAACATCATTATATATTTTCAATTTCAAAAAAAGAAAAGATAAAATTACAAATCATAACAAACATAGAATAGGTAAGTACAATATCCATGTATAAACCACTCCCACATGTTCTAACCCCACCCAGCATTTTCCCTATCCAAACTCTAGCACAAAACTCAAATCAATACTTTAGTTTCAGTAATAAAAAACAATCAATACCCCAGTTTAAAAAGCACTATATTGTGCAATGCCTTGAGCTCTACTTTGACCTCTGGCATCACACACAAAGTTATATTCCCCACCCAAACATTTGCCCAGCAAAACACAAATAATAGACATGCATACAGTCGTCAAGGTATCRCTACCTCACTTTCATTATCACAAGGTCAAGAGAGACTATTCTCTATTCAGTCTCAAGTCTCAATGAACCACGGTATGAATTATTCCCCCTTATATTCAGACACCTTTTTTGCAAGAACCACCTAGGGTACAATAATGAAAAACGGAACAGATCTAGTCTCATCCTAGAACCCTGGCAAGTCTAGAACCCCGGTGAGCCTAGAACCCTGGCAAAGGAGGCTGAGGAACTTCCACCACCTTAGGTTGGGTGACACACAGCATACAGTGAAAATGGAATAGATCCTTGTTCAAAATGATCATGGAAAAACAGCCCACCTACAAAGTGCCACTTTCACCCAGGATGACTGTAGTGTTGTTCAGCATACACTAGCCTTTGTCCCTTCAATAGAGAGGTACTATTATAGACAGTAACTGCAGTATTCTATGACTAGATCATTCCTAGAGTCCTTGCTTCAGGTCTTTCTGGGGGGGGGGGGGGGGTCAGTTAGTCAACAATACTAAAATAGACACATATGTACATATTATATTTAACTACACTTTGGATGCTTTGTACAATAGTCCTGAACTTAAGACCTGCTTATCATGCTTGCTTGTGCCGTCTGGTTGTTTGTGGACTGATGTGGTGGAACCTGCACCACACTAACAGTGAGAAGCTCGTTTACGGCTTGGATCAGACGTGAATAATTCGGTCACCATAGAAGAGCTCCTATACACCACAGATATCACACCATCAGTTCATGAAACTGCCATTCATGCTGGCTCCATCCATGTTATGGAACCTATTTACGATTCRACGTGTCAAACAGAGTTTGCGTAATGGCTCGACTCAATCCGTAGTGCTGGAGACCTGCGTTACAGCGCGATAGAAACGTCCAAGTAATGTTCCTGCGCTTGCGGAGACCGCATTCCCGGTAAACGCTGCATGTCGGCTCAAATCGGGAAATGACCTTCACATTTCAGCCGCGCTACAGCGCTCCACCTCGGTGATAAGGCTTGAATCAAGCCCCAACTCTGTGTCTATCTGTGGCTCTGCACTATAAAATGTTATTACTTTGAGAGAAAATGCATGAGCAAAGATTGAGGATAAGTGTGAATTAAGGATTGTGTAATCCTTTCAAAATCTCAGAAAGTCAGTAAAAGTGTTATATTTACAAGACGCTATAACACAATTTCTTTACCATCGGGAATAGAAAAGGTCTGTCGTCCTGTGTTTGATACAGATAAGTAGCAGCAAACCGAACAACCATTTCGTACATGTACGATGTAAAATGTAAGACGCGTGAAATAACATGTTACTTTGACAGAAAATGACAGTTTCGATGGCTTCGCGGACATCACCCACTGCAATTGGTCATCAGTCCTGCTCTCTCCATCCTCAAAACAGTAAACTGAACCATCTTCTCAAGAGCTACAGAGAAGACTGTTTCTAAAATGAAAACTAAAGAGATTTTCCAAAGATCCCTCAAACCTGTTTTGTTGTATAGGCTTGATTGATCTTCATTCACATTTGCAATCTATCAAGACAGACAGAGAGGTCTCCTTACAAAAACAAACTTGGTATTTTTTTGGCTAGTATTTTCTAGCCTGATTCCAGATGTGTTTGTGACTACAAATCTATGTTCATCTAAGTCTCCACTACCCGTAGACACATTGGATAATACGGACGGGCAACAGTCAAACAAATAGTAAGATTAATACTGCAGTACATCTTCATTCCTTGCACTCACTCAGTTATCATAACCTTAAAACTAAGAAGTTAAAACACAAATTCACAGGAGAGAAGACTTCCTCATAACATGAGAAAGTCTTCTCTCCTGCGAGTCTGTTTTAACTTCGTAGCAAGCGGACAGAAAATAACTGCCATTTCAGAAAATATTATTTCTCAAATGACTCTCAAAAAGGCCAGTTCTCCCCCTCTGGGTTGGTGACAGCAAACCAGAGAGGGAGATGTCTCTTTTAAGAGCGACGGGGAGAAATACAAACAAAAGCAGACAGACAGCTGTCCACTGTAGACACAGGGAGGAGTGATGTCAACTCAGGTCCATACAGATAGCATCTTCAACTCTTGAGTTGTACATACATACATACATTCATACATTCAATGTAACTGTCAAAAGAAAGGAAACACTTTAGTAAATGAGGGATACAAAGTATTTTGAAAGCAGGTGCTTCCACACAGGTGTGGTTCCTGAGTTAATTAAGCAATTTAACATCCCATCGTGCTTAGAGTTGTATAAGAATGCCCAGTTGCCCATTATTTTGGCTACCATAGCAAGAAGAGATCTCAGTGACTTTGAAAGAGGGGTCTCAAAGAAGCATAGTTTTTAAAAATTTAACTAGGCAAGTCAGTTAAGAACAAATCCTTATTTACAATGACGGCCTATCAAAAGATAAAAGGGCTCCTGCGGGGACGGGGGCTGGGATAAAAAAAAATATTATTATATTGGACAAAACACATTTAAAAAGGGGTTGTGGTTGTGTGTTCCAGACACTTGTAGAATCTCGGCCAAGGCGCATTGAAGCTGTTCTGGCGGCTCGTGGTGGCCCAAGCCCTATTAAGACACGTTGTTGATGTTTCCTTTATTTCGTCAGTTACTTGTATGTACACAGAGAAGACAGTTTGTAGGTGCGCACACATATTCAGCCTCAGGAAGTCTCAAGGAACACGTACCCAAAGTCGGACAGTCGTGTCCAGATCAAGAGGTCATTCATTTCCACGAGTCAACACACATACTCTCAACGCACTCACAGATTTACAGCATACTGGATGCTCCTCTTCAGGTACTGTAGGTTGATGACTTTGTATAGCTCCTTACAGACACACACACAGAGCTAAAACACACACAGACACACACACACCCTCTCCTCCTCTCTCAGGCGTGTGCTGCAGCCAGGTCTTGGTTGATGAAGCGTCGTAGTCTCTCCAGGTATTGGCTGTAGAGCTCTATGTCGTTGTGTCCCGCCCCCTCCACCCAAAGTGGCTCCACGGCCTTGGGACAGCGCTCAAACAGAGCCAGGCCGTGGGAGAAGTCGATCACCTCGTCCTCCGTCCCGTGGATGATCAGCACCGGGGATGGGATCTTAGACACCTTCTCTATGCTGCAATACATCGGTTATAATCAGTTAGTAAGCAGTCTACGAGACCTTGTCCTTGTTTCTGCGATTGCATTTGTGTATGATTGTTTTGTAATGTGGATTTTGGGAGAGGAGTCCAAATATCTATTTAATCCAAAAGACGTGTGCCTTTATGACAATTTATTTTGTTCTGGATCTAAATTAAGCATTATAATGGTTTTTTTGTGTGCATGTGTGTCTTACTTGGGGAAGGCATCAAAGCAGTAGGTCTTCTTGGTGTCAGGGAAGGCCACCCTCATGCCAGAGGTGAGAGGGGAGTGGAGCACCACAGCAGCACACTCAAACCTGGACGCCAGGTCCACTGTGGGTACCGTGCCAATACTCTGCCCATACAGGATGATGTTCTCTGGGCTGATGCCATACCTGACACACACATGCACAGAGACAGAGAAATGAGTAAACAAATACAGAGAGAACCAAAATAGGTCTACTTGTTTTTCCAACAAGCTCTCACAGTCTGACATCGGAATTAGACGTTCATCCATGTTTTTTAAACGTCAGGGTTAAGGTTAAGCATTAACTCCAAATGGTTAAGGTAAGGGTTAAGGTAGGTTTTAACAAGATTCTATCGCTGGATTCGAACTTGCAACATTTGGAATCAAATGCAGATGCTTACGCCCATCCGCCATCCCCTTCCTCAATGCTCAAGCAAAACCTACTTGAAGTGGCCAGTTTCCAAGTCATCTCTTAACATCCTCAGACATGGATGGATGTCGAATACTGACCTGTATCACGGGTGACCTGGCTGTGGTATTCACAGTGCTTGCTAAGGCTGTCCCCGACAAAAATAATATTGGTTGACCGAGAGTCATCTGTTATTTCGACCAATCGGATTGTTCGAAGAAAAATTTAAGTATATTTTTCCATATAWAGACACATCCTATAATCAAATCAACTATATGCTCGTCTGATGCTTTAAGCGCACTGCTTAATAAAATAATTAAGTCACACAGATGAATGAATAGAGGGAGTCCGACAACAATTGATTTGATTGTGGCGGGCTCAGAAACTCAGATGACAAACTTGGACAGGGGGAATGTATGGTTGCTCAGGAGGTAACGGGGAAGTCAGATGTGTACCAAACAAGTGCTGTTAGATTACAATATCATTTATGGACCGTTTAGAACAATGTATACACTAAATAAATGAAAAACGTACCAGAGAGTGTTGTAAGGTTATTTTGGGGGGGGAAAGCCTTTATTACAGCAAAGACTAAAAACAGACACATGCGTTTGTGAATGCAATCGCCGACATGGAACGATATATTTATTGTTTACACTAATTATTCAAAGGTCGCTTTGTCATTTTAATTTGAAACCTAAAAAAAAAATATGCTCGATTGCATTTCAAATCATGAATGACTCGTATGCTGTGTGATGTCATGAACGAAAGAATGATTGACACAGTAGCCTACATAAGTATTGAAATATGGGCCTGAGTAAGTTATGGTATTAAGCCTAAACAGGAAGCGCTCTTAGGTCTACACCTTGATGGTGGGTATACAAGGCTGGTCTAATAAGCCCACTAATGATAATGACATCACTTAATATTATAATGATGATCATACTAGTAATAATAACAATAAGGTGATCAAGAAAATATCATTATTATAAATATTGTTTTTCTGGCAATTTGGAACAGTGTAAACAACGCTAAATAAATTAAGTAATGCCAGAGAGGCTGTTCTAATGAAAAAAAAGTGCAAAGCCTTTATTAGAGCATAGCAAAGACTAAAAACAGCCAAATTTGTGAAATTGTTTATCCGACATCTTGTGGTTGCGTGAGGCTTGGTGCTCACGGGATCAGTAGGCTATTAAAACAAACACTCATACAGGCAACAGAAGCAGGATCTGTCTTCCTTCTGTAGATATGGATGATTTATAAAGCCAGGCACATTTAACAGTTAGGCTGTTGATTACAGACCTAATTAAGTTGGGGTTTCCCCTCTCCTCACTGTTCTTAGACAATTAAGTCAAGGGCTGTTTACTCTTCTCCTAACTCTGCTGCTGCTTCCGCCGCACCGTTCTCAACACCCACCCATATGCTGGGTAACTTCGCTATTATCCGCATAGCAACACGGTCTAGGAAAAGGCGCCAATTCGACAGCGCACTGATGTTTCAGAACAGCGGACAGCGACCGCTACCCAACGTGGAAGAAAGCGCATTTGTAATAAAATTATATAAATTTTTTGTGTTGCACCATTGTTCTTACGTAATATAACCATATACAACTTCAGTAGCACGTCTTAGAGTGATGGACTGTGCCATCCCCACAGCCTCCACAATGGATTAGTCCACTCAGGCAGACGAGAATTAGACAGTTGTCTTATACACCATGAAAAAAAGTGTTTATTTTTTCAACTGCTCGACGAAAGAAATCTCAAATCTCAGACCAACAGCCTATCGACCAAACAATCGACCAGTTGACGAAATGGGCTCAGCCCTAGTGTGTACAGCCTCAGCCCAGCACTATATAAGGAAGTTTCACACAATTTTGAGCTACAGTTTGATTCAGAGTTTGATTATTTGTTACATTGCATTTTTTGCCTCCCATTTGGTCCAGTTCATTTCACATTGCCAAATTCCCCAAAAAAATCCTAAACAAAACCATATGTCCATGCAAGTCATTTGTTTATTTGACAAAAACGCTCACGTTAAATCCATCTACAGTGCCTTTGGAAAATATTCAGACCACTTGACTTTTTCCACATTGTTAGGTTACAGCCTTATTCTAAAATTGATTACATCGTACATTTTTTCTCATCAATCTACACACAATACCCCATAATGACAAACCAAAAAACAGGTTGTAGAAAAAAACTAATATCAATATTACTCAGTACTTTGTTGAACCACCTTTGGCAGTGATTACAGCCTCGAGTCTTAGGTATGACGCGACAAGCTTGGCACACCTGTATTTGGGGAGTTTCTCTCATTCTTCTCCGCATATCCTCTCAAGTTCTGTCAGGTTAGATGGGGAGTGTTGCTGCACAGCTATTTTCAGATCTCTTTGAGATGTTTGTTTGGGTTCATCCAGACTCTGGCTGGGCAAATCAAGAACATTCAGAGACTTGTCCCGAAGCCACTCCTGCCTTGTCTTGACTGTGCTTAGGGTCGTTGTCCTGTTGGAAGGTGAACCTTCGCCCCAGTCTGAGGTCCTGAGCGCTCTGGAGCAGGTTCGTCAAGGATCTCTCTGTACTTTGCTCCGTTAATTTTTCAGTCGATCCTGACTAGTCTCCCAGTCCCTGCCACTGAAAGATGTCCCCACAACATGATGCTGCCACCACCATGCTTCACCATAGAGATGGTGCCAGGTTTCCTCCAGACGTGACGCTTGGCATTCAGGCCAAATAGTTCAATCTTGGTTTCATCAGACCAGAGAATCTTGTTTCTCATGGTCTGAGAGACTTTAAGTGCCTTTTGGCAAACTCCAAGCGGACTGTTGTGCCTTTTACTGAGGAGTGGTTTCCGTCTGGCCACTCTACCATAAAGGCCCGATTCGTGGAGTGCTGCAGAGATGGTTGTCCTTCTGGAAGGTTCTCCCATCTCCACAGAGGAACTCTGGAGCTCTGTCAGAGTGACCATCGGGTTCTTGGTCACCTCCCTGACCAAGGCCCTTCTCCCCCAATTGCTCAGTTTGGTCGGGCGACCAGCTCAATTAAGAGTCTTGGTGGTTCTAAACTTCTTCCATTTAAGAATGATGGAGGCCACTGTGTTCTTGGGGACCTTCAATCCTGCAGACATTTTTTGGTACCCTTCCCAAGATCTGTGTCGCGACACAATCCTGTCTCTGAGCTCTACGGACAATTCCTTCAACCTCATGGCTTGGTTTTTGCTCTGACATGCACTGTCAACTGTGGGAATTTACCACAGGTGGACTCCAATCCAGTTGTAGAAACATCTCAAGGATGATCAATGGAAACAAGATGCACCTGAGCTCAATTTCAATTCTCATAGTGAAGGGTCTGAATATTTATGTAAATAAGGTATTTCTATTTCTGCTAAAAACGTGTTTTTGCTTCATCATTATGGGGTATTGTGTGTAGATTGCTTAGGATTTTTAATATATGTTTTCATCCATTTTAGAATAAGGCTGTAACGTAACAAAATTTGGAAAGACTCAAGGGCTCTGAATACTTTCCAAAGGCGCTGTATGTTTTTCCTGAACCATCACTTGTGAGACCCAATCTTCATATTACTTACACTTTGGTCTTCCAACAACATGCGGGATGAAACAGCGCAAAAGCCCCTCTAACTGCGGCGTGAACAGGCTATATTCAATAGCCTATCCCCGGTATAGTCGCCGTCTCCCCTAATCTACATATACTCACAGAATGTTTCAGAGATATCAAGTTATGATGCTGCAGGCTGCATTTCATCAAACGCTCGCAGTGAAACAACCAATAATACTGTGCGACTCTGTTTCCTTTCCTTTGTTCGGTCCGGACTGCGTTCACCTGCAGCGAACCGCATCATGGTATGAATTGAAACGGACCAAGACCACCCTTTTTGAGCAAACCACAGTGTGTTGCTTTGTGCGCTCCGGAGTACGGGTAGTGTGTTCACACCAGTCCAAACGAACAAAATTAAAGGAGAAAACGCAACAGAGTTTGGAAAAAAACACTCCAAACAAATTCGGTGTGAAAGACCCCTAATTCAGCTGATCAAAGGTCTTGATGATTAGTTGACGAGCAGGTGTGGCTGTGTGTGTGTGTGTGTGTGTGTAACAGCTGTTTACCGGGAGCGTAGAGCGTGCCAGGCAGCGTCTATGTCAGCGTAGAGGTTCTTCTCTGAGGGTTTGCCAGTGCTGACACCATAGCCAGAGTAGTCGTAGGAGAAGATGTTACAGTTGATACGTGTGCCCAGGCCAATGTAGAAGCTACTCATCTGACCCAAGTCTACTGCATTACCATGGGAGAATAGCAATGTGAACCTAGGAGAGAAGGTGATGGGGAGATGGAGGGAGGAAGGTGATGGGGGGATGGAGGAGAGGTGAGGGTGGAGGGAGGGAGGAAAGGTGGTGGTTGGAGGGGGAGGAAGGTGGTGGAGGAGGAGGGAGGAAGTGGTGAGGGAGGGAGGGAGGAGAGGGAGGGAGGAGGGAGGGAGGGAGGAGGGAAAAAAATACAATTTAAGAGAACGTAAATAAAAAAGGGATGTACTGTACAATAGAACCATAGAACACTATCATACTTAATGCATTTTAGAAATAGAACAACCTGCACAGATGTCTATTTTGGGATAGACACTAGCACAGAGAGAAACAATGCCATCTTCTTTGAAAAAAACAAAGGAAATGTCACAGCCACCATTGATTAACACTGTCTACATTTTTTTCCTCCCCCCACTCACTCACTCACCTGATTGGGCACAGCGGATGTACAGCAGGCCCACCCTGTTCCCGGCTAGACCTTGTCAGGAACACGTCCTCATGTCCAGCTCTCTCTGAGTGTACTGGAACTCTGCCCTCTCTGTCAGGGAGCTTCCACCTGCCCTCTCCTCCTCCCCCTCCTCTGTTTCCCCTCCCGCACCCAGCGGAGCGCAGTCCCGGAGCCCAGAGAGGGGGTGCACCCCAGCGTGGCCGGCTGCTGCCGCAGCTGTAGCCTCTGGGTCTGCAGCATTGAGTAGGTGGGCTCTGGAGGAGGAGAGGCCAGCTTGGCTGCAATGCGGCTGGGGCAAGGAGGGCAGCAGAACAGCAGCATAGCTCTCTAATGGACAGCCGTTCATCTTCTACTGGGGGGAGAGGAAATGTGTGGGGGGGGGGGGGTTGTGAGTGTACTAAACAGCTTGCCTAGCCGTATAAATGACACACTGATGGATGAAGCATCTGATGGTGAAGAGAAAATATTCTACCTGTATTAAAGTTCCTCAGGGACTTGGAATGAGATGGCACAAAGGTGCCAACACCACTTGATCAGGTCACTCAGCAGGCTGGATCAGTGGGCAAAAAGAGTACAATGAAGACACAGTACAGACCTGCTCAGTTGGCTAGCTTACTACCACATTATTCTGTAAGGTGGGACAATCAAAGTGAGATTTGAACCAGTGACCCTGTGGATACATGTTATACGTTCTGACCTCAGTCTTGGCTGAGACGTTGTATGCCAGCCTTGCATACATAGGAAGCCGTAGCTACTATTTAGTTAACAATGCAATACAATTTCAGAATTCACAAGCTAACGTTAACTTTAGTAGCTCATTTACAATGTCCTAAAAATTCACATATTGTGTGTATTCACGTTAACTAGCAAGCCACAGCTACCAGGAAAGGCAAGATAATATCTAGGTAATTTTAACTTCGATATCACACTGCATATTATGGTGAATCACTCAGTAACACTGCTGTTCAATAATGAGGATAGTTAAAGCTAGTTAACGTTAGCTAACTAGCGAATTAGCTTGATAAACTAGCTATATTGATTGTGATGTACCCTAGCTAACCCAGCTAGATAGATACCGGTACATAGAGTTAACGTTATGTGTCAAAAATATAGATTGGGAAACGAGACGATATTTAGCCAGCTAAATCTGTGGCTAATGTTAATGCAATAACGTTAGCTAGTTATCGGTAAATAACTTGCTAGGTGGTGTAGCTAATGCTAGTTGGTTAAGCTAGCTAGCTATGTCAAAACATCAATTAGCTAGCTAACGTTAGCTAGCTTAAGGTTAATTTACCTCTTCACGATGGGTTTGCGGACAAGATAAAATATTCCTGTCTATCAAAAAAGAGCTGCACAATACCTCGAAAATTCTTCTTGAGCCCTGACATGGGTAATGTACTATGTATAATTTGATATGTGTCTGTCATTTGTAGATTGGCTAGATAAATATCATGACAACTACTTATTTTTTCCACAACCCTGGCCGACTAGACCCGGAAGTGACGGAGTAGAGGGCGTAGCCCATTGCATTCATTTAGCGCTTACAATGTTACATTTCACAAACTTGTCGTTTTCACTGATTACATTGTGATACTATATATTTGCACTGGAAAAGAGCATACCGTGTGTGTGTGCGTGGGAATTTTCCTTGTTTTACTATCCTTGTGGGACTGTTGAGGTTAGAAAAACAAGGAACATTTTCCCTAATGTGGTATTTTCCCAAATCCCCATGAGGATAATGGCTATTTTAAGATCAGGGGTTAGAGTTATGGTTAGAATTATGGTTAGTGTAAGGGTAAGGGGTTATAGTTAGGGTCAGGGTTAGGAATTAGGTGTGAGAGAGAGCGAGAGGGTAAGAACCTTAGGTTTGGTCAGTGTGTTTCCTCTGGGACCTTAATTAGAGAGGGACGGGTCAAAAAGTATAAAACTGCCCCTTTTTGCCTAGAAGGGTTCAGTATTTGTCAAAATTGACTTTTGTAGCAGGTTTAGAACACACACAGCAGGTTAGGAGAATTAGGTTAAGGTTAGGAAAATGTTTAGGGTTAGCTAAAGTGCACAAAAAGATATCTGCTTTTGACTTCAAATTTAAAAGCTGTTTCCCATCTAGATATGTGAGTGTGGATCAGAGCATTTTATCCGAAGTGTGTGGTGTCATTGCTTTGCTGTGTCTGTTGGAGAACTATGGCTGTATTTACACAGCCACCCAAATAACCCAATTGTGTTTTTTCCATATCCAATCTTTTCTTCTGACTATCAACACTCAGTTTTATATGTGACCGACCCACTATCAAATGTGCACATTCACACTGATGTAGCCTCTGAAGCGCCGTTTAAGACGCTCATTTCCTGTCACTGTTCCTTTACATTTTGGGGTGGTCGTTATACTAATGAAGGGTCATGTGTAACAAACAAAAAACACTTCAGAACAAAACAAATCCGATGTCCATACTGCATGAAGATACATATGGAACATCAGAATTGTATCAGGATTGAGATCCGTATGGATGTGGTATACAGCACCAATCAAATGTTTGGACACACCTACTCATTCAAGGGTTTTACTTAATTTTGTAAAATTTTCTACATTGTAGCATAATAGTGAAGACATCAAAACTATTTTAAAAAACATAGAATCATGTAGAAAGCAAAAAAGTTTTAAAACAAATATATTTATATTTGAGATTCTTCAAAGTAGCCATCCTTTACCTTGATGACAGCTTTGCACACTCTTGGCATTCTCTCAACCAGCTTCATGAGTTAGTCACCTGGAATCCATTTCAATTAACAGGTGTGCCTTGATAAAAGTTCATTTGTGGAATTTATTTCCGTCTTAATACATTTGAGCCCATCAGTTGTGTTGTGACAAGGTAGGGGTAGTATACAGATGATAGCCATATTTGGTTCATATCATGGCAAGAACAGCTCAAATAAGCAAAGAGAAATGACAGTCTATCATTACTTTAAGACATGAAAGTTAGTCAATACAAAAATTTTCAATCTTTTTTTACGTTTCTTCAAGTGCAGTTGCAATAACCATCAAGCGCCATGATGAAACTGGCTCTCATGAGGACTGCCACAGGAAAGGAAGACCCAGAGTTACCTCTGCTGCAGAGAATAAGTTAATTAGAGTTACCAGCCTCAGAAATTGCAGCCCAAATGAATGCTTCACAGAGTTCAAGTAACAGACACATCTCAACATTAACTGTGCAGAGGAGACTGTGTGAATCAGGCCTTCATGGTCGAATTGTTGCAAAGAAACCACTACTAAAGGACACAAATAAGAATAAAAGACTTGCTTGGGCCAAGAAACACGAGCAATGGACATTAGACCGGTGGAAATCTGTATTTTGGTCTGATGAGTCAAAATTTGAGATTTTTGGTTCCAACCGCTGTTTCTTTTTGAGACGCAGTGTAGGTGAACGGATGTGCATGTGTGGTTCCCACCGTGAAGCATGGAGGAGGAGGTGTGATGGTGTGGGGGTGCTTTGCTAGTGACACTGTCAGTGATTTATTTAGAGTTCATGGCACACTTAACCAGCATGGCTACCACAGAATTCTGCAGCGATACACCATCCCATTTAGTTTGCACTTAGTGGAACTATCAATTGGTTTTCAACAGGACAATGACCCAAAATACACCTCCAGGCTGTGTAAGGGCTAATTGACCAAGAAGGAGAGGGATGCAGTGCTACATCAGATGACCTGGCCTCCACAATCCCCCGACCTCAACCCAATTGAGATGGTTTCAGATGTATTGGACCGCAGAATGAAGGAAAAGCAGCCAACAAGTGCTCAGCATATGTGGGAACTCCTTCAAGACTGTTGGGAAAGCAGTCCAGGTGAAGCTGGTTGAGAGAATTCCAAGAGTGTGAAAAGCTGTCATCAAGGCAAAGGGTGGCTACTTTGAAGAATCTAAAATCTTAAATATATTTTGATTTGTTTAACACTTTTTTGGTTACTACATGATTCCATATTTGTTATTTCATTGTTTTAATGTCTTCACTATTATTCTACAATGTAGAAAATAGTAAAAATATTGAAAAACCATTGAATGAATAGGTGTGTCCAAACTTTTGACTGGTACTGTATTTCGGATGTCAAAAGATCAGATTCCATGTATTTTTTTGCTGTTTACACATTAGGGAAAAGATCAGATGGGTATCAGATATTAAAATAATTGGCAAAATATCTTAATTGGGCTGCCTGTGTGAACACAGCCATGGTGTCTGTTGGATAACTATTTTGAGAACCATCCGGTTTTGAAGAAATGTGTGGTCGATTTTACTTTATGTGTTTAGAGATATGTGCTTATTTTCTAAAAGTGTTTATTTATTGAAATTTGACAGACTATGTATTGCTTTGAAAGTTATGCCACTGCAGTAATGTCTTTTAATTTTCAGTTTATTCTAGCCTATGTGTTTGGAGAGATTTTGATGGGGGGGGGGTTCCAAGCAGTATATTGAACCCTTACTCCACTGAGGTAATTGTCTTTCAATTAACCTATGTATTTGTATTTCTAAAATATTTACTGTTTATGTTTAAATGTGACTAACTGTTTTCTCTGTCTTTCATTAGGTAGTTCTAATTGTCACTGTTTTCGGTCTGTTTTTGTTCAGTTGTGAACTTGGTCAACTAGTAGTCTTTGAAAGCACTGCAGCACTACAGACATTCACGTCATTAGTGTTGTGTTTCACTGTAGCCTATGTAAAACAAGCCAACTTAAACGTTTATTCCTTCAATAAACGTTGCTTATTTTTTATACTGCATCTGCCTCTGGCTGTGTTTATGGACCTAGAACGTGTGATACCAATAGATTTTACAGATGGATAAGACTATTTACGTAATTAGGAAAACCATAATTTACAACAATGACCTTGTCTGTCCTACCTCACAGGATAGTATGAATAGGCTATAACACATTTGATTGAGTGAACATATAATTACTGTACACAATTATAGAGATACCCTGCTCTTATTTGTTGAGATCCTTCTCTGGAAACATCTGCCACTCAGCCCCCCCCCCTTTTGTCTTATTTCTTTACTTTTGACCGCTTCCACTGATGGCATGGAAGTCGATGACAGCAACATCACCTAATTCCCTGTGGAAAATGATCACACTCATCTTTCCTCTCTCACTGTTCATTCCTACAGCAGTGGTTCCTTTATTATGCAGTGTTTTAACCTACCTTTGACATTTTCACACCCAGATTTGTCCCTCATGGGTTATGTCATGTTTTAATTAGATTACATTTTTATTGAATGTCATTCTTTCTTCAAAATAGACATTTGCAGTTTGTTCTATATTTCTAGCCTAATGATATGCTACAGTGTTCAAAGACAAAAACATATATTTTAAAAATAATTTTGTCATTCTTTTTTGTTTGTTAGATTTTTCATGATGAAAATAAGTGATTGATTTGAATATGCAAGAAAAAAACATAACTCTATGGATGCGAGTGAAAGAGAGAGAGCAAGCGAGAGAGAGAAAGAGAGAGAGAGAGAGAGAGAGAGAGAGCACAAAAAACTACATTAGCCTAAACATCAGCGCCACAGGTAACTTCCACAAAGCTGTGAAGGATCTGAGAGACAAGGCAAGAAGGGCCGTCTATGCCATCAAAAGGAACATAAAATGTGGCTTACCAATTAGGATCTGGCAAAAAATACTTGAATCAGAATTCACAAAATGGGACAAACACCAAAATGAGACTCTGCATGCAGAATTCTGCAAAAATATCCCCTGTGTACACTGTAGAACACCAAATAATGCATGCAGAGCAGAATTAGGCCCATACCCGCTAATGATCAAAATCCAGAAAATAACAGTTAAAATTCTACAACCACCTCAAAGGAAGCGATTCCCAAACCTTCCATAACAAAGCCATCACCTACAGAGAGACGAACCTGGAGAAGAGTCCCATAAGTAAGCTGGTCCTGGGACTCTGTTCACAAACACACCCCACAGAGCCCCAGGACAGCAACAAAATTAGACCCAACCAAATCATGAGAAAACTAAATGATAACTACTTGACACATTGGAAAGAATTAACAAAAAAACAGCAAACTAGAATGCTATTTGGCCCTAAACAGAGAGTACACAGTGTCAGAATACCTGACCACTGTGACTGACCAAAACTTAAGGAAAGCTTTGACTATGTACAGACTCAGTGAGCATAGCCTTGCTATTGAGAAGGGCTACCGTAGCTCTCAAGAGAAGACAGGCTATGTGCACACTGCCCAAAAAATGAGGTGGAAAATGAGCTGCACTTCCTAACYTCCTGCCMAATGTATGACCATATTAGAGGCACCTATTTCCCTCAGATTACACAGATCCACAAAGAATTCGAAAACAAACCCGATTTTGATAAACTCCCATATCTACTGGGTGAAATACCATCACAGCAGCAAGATTTTCCACAAGAAAAAGTCAACGAGTGAAGAACAAACACCACTGTAAATACAACCCATATTTATGCTTMTGTAACGGCAGCCTTCCCTCTCTTCACGAGAAGAGAGGGTGTAACAGGGATCGGACCAAGACGCAGCGTAGCTCGTGTTCAACATGACTTTAATAAACAAGACGAAACTGTGAACACTTACAACTAACAAACCGAAACAGCCCTATCTGGTGCAGAGAAAACACAGAGACAGGAAACAACCACCCACAAACCCCAACACAAAACAAGCCACCTATATATGATTMCCAATCAGAGACAACACAAAACAYCTGCCTCTGATTGAGAACCATATTAGGCCAAACATAGAAACAGACAAACTAGACACAACATAGAATGCCCACCCAGCTCACGTCCTGACCAACACTAAAACAAGCAAAACACACAAGAACTATGGTCAGAACGTGACATCTTATTTATTTTCCCTTTTGTACTTTAACCAGTTGTACATCCTTACAACACTGTATATATACATAATATGGCATTTGTAATGTCTTAATTAATTTGGAACTTCTGTGAGTGTCATGTTTACTGTTCGTTTTTATTGTTTATTTCACTTTTGTATATTATCTACTCCACTTGCTTTGGCAATGTAAACATATGTTTCCCATGCCAATAAAGCCACTTGAATTGAATTGAATTGTGTGAGAGAGAGAGAGAGAGAGAGCGCGAGCGAGTAAGAAAGGAAGAGAGCAAGAGAGCAAGGACGTCCCCATTCATGCTGTGTCGTTTTGCAATGGGCCCCTGCCGTGAATATTTCTGTCTCGGTCTTGGTTTGGTATTTTGATGTATTATTGGCTATGGAGACATTCTGCGTTGGTGTTCTTCCTGAACCAAGTATTGTCTAGGAATATATATATGCAATACACCCTGTGATAAGAGCTTGACCAGTGCCGACTCAAATCAGGGAGGAGAGCCGTTGTCTTTCTCTGGCTGACAGTCCTGGAAAGACTGCACAACTGTGTGAATGAATTAAGACTGAATTGAAAGACTGGTGAGTATTTTGCCTGCACATGTAGCCTAAGCTTTCTAGTCATTTGGTGGTGATGCTTGCTAACCCCTCTACACCGATTCTACTTTAATTTTGTGATTTGCAGGGGTGCTCGCAAAATATTCACATTTTCAGCCAAGGCACTGGAATGTAGACAATAAAAAACACTGCACCTGCATGTACCGTATTTCGCGTTCAACCGGGAAAGGTTTATTGGAAAGGTCCGGACTGGTCTGGGCTCATTCTCTGAAAGATAACGGAGATGCCACGGTTACGCGTAGAAGCCACTCGATGAAGAGACAGGTGCGATGGAGAGGCTTGATATTAGGCTAGCTGCGGGGATAACGGTTCTCAACAAGGCATTGTGATTCAAGACCCCCGGAGAGAGCTCGGTGCTGTGCTTCACCCTTTGTCTTGATTTGAGAGTTGTAGAAAACCCGGTCGGTATAGGTTACGAGAAGACGCCTGGTACCCAGCCAGACGTAGCCCGCATACCTGTCGGTCTCGCACAGTCAATGGTGAGTGAGCTAAGCGGTATGGCGAAGATGGTGAACAGGTATTGCGTTCGACCGTAGAAGCGTTTTTGTCGCAGCCGCACCTTATGTTGCTGGTTTGGATGTGCATGCTTTGAATACATGTATGTTTAATTAGCTGCCTGCCATTGAATGCTGATAATGACAAAATACTCGTGTGGCATATTCATTTGACGTATCTGTCTCCAGGGGTTGCTACTGTCTGGGCCCTGTGTTCTTTGTGTTATTCAATGTATCATTGTTTTCATGATGGATTCATTGATTTTGTATTATTTTGTCATGTTTTGCATCACTTGATGTCGTCCATTAGTTGGATGTGGGCCTATTGGTATATGATCGTAAATGTTTATAACTGCTTTCAATGTCAACATGCAACCACAGCAAGAGGTCTGATCATAAGGATGACAATATAGTGAAGATGATGGGTTTAATCATGTTGTCAACTAGTCTACATAGGCATACTGATCCTATATGGAACCACAGCTCTCTTATTCACCCCTATGCATGAGGCACATAATGCTAGTTTTGTTTAATTCCTTGGGTCATTCTTGTACAGTGTGACTCTGAATCTGGGGAATGACCTGAGGTAAGTAATTGGCATGAAAGAGTGACATTGAATAATTATGTTTTCTCAAGGTTTTCAGTGATTTAGACCAAAGGTCAGACATGGTGATTTGACTTCTGTCACTTCATTGATTGGCTCATTATTCTTTCAGTGATGGAATTACAGTAGTTCCATGGTTTATGGTCTAAGTGTAGTATAATGTAAAACACTGGCCTGTACTTTTAACTAGACACGTTTTATTGGTAGTAAAACACGTATGCCCAGACTGCCGCCCCCTGTTGTTACCCTGTTCATTCCAAATGGCCTCTGGATTGCCTGTGATTGGTCCATAGGGTTTTCGATGGGAGCGGGAGAAAAAACATGCATACAGAGTGCAGCAAACATGACATTCTTTAAAAAATATCTATTTTATTTCACCTATTCACGCTGCTTTTCCTCGACAGCAAAAGAAAACCCAACATGCACAGGCAAAAACAAGAAACGACTTAACAGTCACATACATACAACACATATACACAAACATCATTGACATCACACTTGCTCAGACCCACATGTTCCCACCGTATCCACACCCAATGTGCTTTCCAACACTTGTAAGACTGGCAAGACTTGTGTAAGACTTGTAAAACATGACATTCTACTGCGTATTTTATTGTGTACACTTGCTGGAATGTAATGGCTTTGGAACTTGAGGTGAGGTGACAGGGTTTGCTGAACTCTATATCTCTGGCTGTGAGTGGGAGGTGACACTGATGTCTCTAAGGGAAGTTAGCAGGGTCAGAGCATTCCCATATAGAGCTGAAAGTGTGAAGGAGAAGGAGGAGTAGACACCAGATGGCCATGCTTGAAGGGACATTGAATGGACAATTGGAGGAGCTTTGTGGTCTTTATTAGGGGTAAGGTTAAGGTTAGTGCTTATAATCACATTTATGACAAGATAAAGTTGTATTTATGTCCTTTCTAGCAGGGCCAAGTAGTATGACCAAAGGGAGGCTTCAGAGAAGAGGGATCAACTTCAGGGAGCTTATTTGGGCTAAATCCCATAGGCAGGCAGGCTGAATATACTGTACACTAAAGACTGGGCTGCCAACACACCACCCACTCTCTCAATGTGTGTGTCCATCAGACTTACAGCCCACTGCGGCTTCCTTAAGAACCCAACACTGCTCACTTACTGCTGGACTTTCTGGGGCTGGCAGATTGATTTACCCGTTATGTATTAATTATTGTTTTCAACTTCCCACTTCATGTTCAAGGCAGGCGAGTTCCAGTAGAGGACTTTAAAGGCATCCGAACAAATTGTGCATATATTATGCCGACGTTTTGGGATGCTTTTGTGCGTTTTGGTCTTTGGCAAAGGTTTTTCCGGCTATTCGTGCGCACAACATTTTTTCTCGAGGCAAGCCGAAGTTCGGTAGCCGAAGTCTACACCCCTTCGTTGGTGATTGGTTCTTCCCGATTCAGCCCGAAACTCAGTGTGGATTCAACATGGCGAATGACAACTTTGAGCATCGCTTGGTCCTAGGAGGTACAGAAGTACCTGCACCTCTACGATTCTAGCCATGCATTATATAAAGACCAGCATGTATAGGCCAATTCATGGAGGGAGATTGTGGAGACGCTGGGTTCCGACCAAATTACTTGTTGGGTAATGTTCACACCAAGTTTGTCAAGGCAAAGAAACGCCTCTGGTCATAGAGAGAGGGGGGGGGTAAAGGGACATGGAGAGAAGTGCAGAGAGAGAGATGGGGGGAGAGGGGCTGAGAGAGAAAAGGGAGGGAGAGAAAAGGGTAAGAGCAAGGAGGAGAGAGTGAGACAGAAAGTAGAAAGAATCGAGAGATAGAAATGGAGAGACAGAGTATGAAAAAAGAGAGAGGGGGAGGCATGCAGTCTAAGGGAGTGTGAATGGTTTCCCTGTTTTCCCTGCTTTGGACACAGGCAGCCACACAGCAGCCCTGTGAGCAGGTGCTCACCCCACTACAGGAACAACATGTGCAGCCAGTGTTTCCCTTAGGCGCTCTTTAGACGGCGCCCAACCGGTTCATGTACTAATTAAGTCTTGGTAACAGACCTGTAGACTCTTCATTCTGTTCCTCTATGACCAAGATGGCAATTGTAAACTATTTGTTCTTGTTTACTTCTGAAATAAATTTTWAAAAACAGACATAGCCGCCAGCTGCGCAGGGAGAAAAATTTGGGCAAATGCATCACCCCCACCCCTAAACATCTTCCCACAGCCATGTTTCTTTTACACTGGTAAACATTGATTGAGTGTGAGAAATGCTGTTTMACTTTTAGCTGTAAAATGAGTAAACACCATTTGCCTCTGTTATTCTTCCTAAATGCCTATTTGGGAGGAAAATGGAGATTGAGTAAAAAGTGCTGCTTCATTATTTAAACTGCTTCATTATTTAAACATGAATAACAAAATTGCACTTTTTTATTGTCCAGTACCTCCATTTCCTACTAGAGTAGGTGAGGATTTCTCACACATTCCGTTTGCTCTCGTTCAATCCACGAGTAACAGAGGTTGGCCAGTGAACCAGTCGTGCATGACGAGYAGCTTTCCCTGAGACCTGAAGGCTCGTGTTAGCTCCTAGAGCTTCCCCAACCCGATAGTACTATGTGGCAGTGCAGGTGTTAATCAGAATTTATGATCCACGTTTGAAATATCCAGATGTGACACAAAAAGGATATGTAGGCTACTGAGGCTCCATAACTTATATGGTGCATGCTGATGTTCTTCTGTTTCGATGGACCAGTATGGAGTGTGTCCCGAAGTCCTCCTCACCGCCCAGAAAGCCCGGTCTTTCACTTCCTCAGCACTTCATCAACACTCTCAAAGTAACCCTGTGAAGCCTCTGTATACCCCAGGGTCTATAGGATCAGAGGGCCCTGGCTGTGCAGGCATCTGCTCGGTGACCTATACCAGCTGGGGTCCTGGGAGCAAGGACGTCAGGGAGCCATTCTTCAGCATAAAGAGGGCAGAGGTGCTGGCCTCCCGGAGGCAGGCCATTGTACTGCCCATCAGAATGTAGATCTTGTTGTGAGGAGAGGAGGTACCAAAAACAAACCAGCTCACACCGAAAAGAAAAAAAACACTATTTGGCCCAGTTCCATTTAGGTTGCTTGCTCTGGTGTTCACCGACCTGAATGGGTGGAATCTGATTCCTGCATGGGTCACGTATAGATAAGTGCTTCTATATATATTGCTTTGGATAAAAAGGCTCTGTGCAGTGATTTATTACACATTAGGAACGTATTTGAGTATTTATGTTTTAAGTTGTGTGCTCCTCTTTCATCAATAACGTCTCCCCTGAGCACTGCTCATTATAAAGAGAGTCTGACGCCCAGCATGAGGTCTCACACAACCGTCGAGTGATGCTAACATGTGTGTCCACTTCTGCAACACATGCCTCTCACATCCCTTAGCCCTGGATCCCCTAGTGTAGCGAAGCCTTTGCTACACKCGTATTAAAACGAACCAGGGACCTAAGAGCACGTAGGTTCAGGACGGGTGTGTGTGTGCGTGTGAGCATGTGCGTGTGTACAGAGCATGTGTTTTGTGGATATTTGATGCTGAACCCTTTCATGTTTCCCACATGTTGCCATATTAACTAGAGTTTATGGGAGATTGTTATCCTCTCAGGATGAGATTCTGATTGGAATCAATCTAGGGCACTTTTTCCCAAATGGTGTGTCTCAACCCATTGATGATTGACAGTTAGGTCCTATTTGAGGTGTGGCTTAATGGGCTGTGGCTGGGGAAATTGTGTGTTCATCTTGAGAGTGGCAGGTCATCATAGCACCAGAATAGTTTGGGAACGGCTGATCTAGGACCTGCACTTGAATATTAAATCAAAGTTGATGTGTGGGGCCTACTGTAAATGACAGGAGAGGAGTGAGAACTCTAATATAGAACAAGGTGAGATTCTTTATACACTTCTAGACATAGGAAGGAGAGTTAGATTACTCCTTTTGTAAACCACTTTTGTTTTAGGATTTACAGTATGTAGCCTTTAGGTCACTTTCACGGCCTATTTGCTTTCTTATCTAGTTTACTGTAACTCCATTAWAGCACAATAATGCAAATATATACAGACAGTGAACAATTGTTGCTATACTGTGAGTTGGAATACGATAACTTTATCTTTGCCTTTTCTGCCCTCTAGAAAGATGACGTTTATTCCTATGTCTGTGTCTTGTCTCTTGTGCTCATTTGCATTAAAGCAGCCGTCCACTTTGTGTGCCTCACACTGACTCAAACAACCTTTTCAAAATCCTAGTTTGTCTGCTCCCCTTGACTTCTTACTTCTTATGTAGAGTAGCTGGGAGTTTCTTGGAAGTACACTCTTTTTGTTGAAGCATTTGCTGCTTTACCCGTCCAAGAGAAAGAGTTCACAGAGCYTGTAAGCCAAAGAAAGCCATTTAAAAGGCATCGTAGCAAAAATAAAAAGCTGGATGAGGATTTTATTGGCAGACAGAGGCACAGTAGAGTCTTTTGTCTTGACTTCTGGAGATTCTGGTTATATTCAGATGTTGTTTTTGCTAGAGATAATCTCCCTCTCCTCCTCTCTCCTCCTACCTCTCTCCTCCTCCCTCTCGCCTCCACCCTCCTCCTCCCTCTCTCCTCCTACCTCTCTCCTCCTACCTCTCTCCTCCTACCTCCTCCTCCCTCTCGCCTCCACTCCTCTCCTCTTCCACTCTCTCCTCCTCCCTCTTCCTCCTTTTTCAGACAGCAAGGTTCTCTCTAATTATGTATTTTCATCAGGGGAGAGTCCAAAATTGAGAGGATGCAAAGGAGTAGAGGCAGCAACACAATTATATCTGAGAGAGAGGAAGGGAGCACGTTCAGTGGAGAGGGTGTGTACGGTGTGTGTGGTGTGTGTGTGTGTGTGGTGTGTGTGTGTGTGTGTGTGTGTGTGTGGGTGTGTGTGTGTGTGTGTGTGTGTGTGTGTGTTGTGTGGTGTGTGTGTGTGTGGTGTGTGTGTGTGTGTGTGTGTGTGTGTGTGTGTGTGTGTATGTACATGTTTTGAGTGTGTCTTTACAACGTGTAGACTGGTGCACACTCATACCTGTACAGACCCCTAAATGGTCCCTAGTGTAAGCAATCATCTCTGCTCTGCTATGGCAAAAGACTAATATTATCATAATTACAAGCAATCAAACAACAGGGTATGGCATGTTCTATACTGTAATAGGTTATACCTGTAGATTGATTGAGTAAAAAAAATATAATTTTAATTGAATTAGAATAAGGCTTTAATGTGGAATAAGGTGATATACTTTCATGAATGCACTATATAATACATTTTTGGACATGAAAGACAAAAATCAGGCAATTTAGCTTTCAAGTGATTTACATTTTTGAAAATCTGTTTTTAAAAGTAATTCCCACACTTAATAGAGAGACAACACGCTGAGTATACCAACCATTAGGAACCTGTCACGTTCGTTACGTCTCCTCATCTGAGGAGAGTTAGTAAGAAGGATCGGAGGACCAATGCGCAGCGTGATATGAATACATGTTACTTTATTAACTAAGAACACTGAATAAACTTACAAAACATAAGTGGACAAACAAACGAAAACGCAACCGTCCCGTAGGTGACATACACAAAGACACAGAACAGGAACAACAACACAACCCACAATACAAAACAGGCTACCTAAATATGGCTCCCAATCAGAGACAAAGAACACCTGCCTCTGATTGAGAACCATATAGGCAAACACAGAAACAGAACAAACTAGACATACAACATAGCATGCCCACTCATATCACACCCTGACCAAACAAAACATAGCAAACAACAACGCAAACTATGCGCAGGCAGTGACAGAACCGTTGAGTTACCGTTGAGCTACAAGGTGTCAAAAGCGTTCCACAGGGATGCTGGCCCATGTTGACACCAATGCTTCCCACAGTTGTGTCAAGTTGGCTGGATGTCCATTGGGTGGTGGACCATTCTTAATAGACACAGGAAACTGTTGATGTGTGAAAAACCCAGCAGTGTTGCAGTTCTTGACACACTCAAACCGGTSCACCTGGCASCTACTACCATACCCCRTTCAAAGGCACTTAAATCTTTTGTCTTGCCCATTCACGCTCTGAATGGCACACATACACAATCCAAGTCTCAATTGTCCCAAAGCTTAAAAATCCTTCATTAAWCTGTCTCCTCCCCTTCATCTACACTGATTGGTGTGGATTTAATAAGGACGTCAATAAGGGATCGTAGCTTTCAACTGGATTCACCTGTTCAGTCTATGTCATGGAAAGAGCAGGTGTTCTTAATGTTTTGTATGCTCAGTGTATATAATCGTATAAGAATGTAAGCAAAGTTTGAAATGGTATGTTTTAGTCAAGTGTTATATCTGTTTGKGCTTCTTCCGGTCAAGTTTCGGTCTACAAATGATTTGTAATTATGTTCCGGCCACCGGACCTTTCGCTCAAGAAGAAAATCATCCCACGGCTAAATCTAGTTGATGACCCCTGCTCTGTGTTCTCGACATCCCAGTGCTGTGCTGTGAATGCATATGGGCTTGCTGCAGTTGAGCTCTGTGTAGTAGCTACCGTTTGCCCTTGCTGCAGCTCAGTACTGTGCGTGTGCGTGTGTGTCTAATCCGGCTGTAGCGTCCTACTGCACTATAAATAAACACACACATCTGCTGCAGACCCTGCTCCAAGTTATAAACTGTGTGTGCGATGCAGTCGAACATGTGCATGTGTTCGGTGTGCATGTGTGCGTGGGTGTCTGCCTATGCGGGTGTGTGTGTGTATTCGTGCGTGTGTGTCTCCCTATGTGTGTGTGTTTGGGCTGCGGCTTTCTGTTGCTTGGGGAGATATTTCACTCAGGACTCAAAGACAAGCCAAGGGTACTACTAAACACTCCCCATTAGTTAGACCAGAATAACATGTACTGTCTGAGAGAGGGGGTGGGGGGGATTGCAGGGAGGTCGGGAGGGAGAGAGAGAGAGAGAGAGAGAGAGAGAGAGAGAGAGAGAAGGAGAGAGAGAGAAGACTGAATGCATTCAACTGAAATGTGTCTTTCGCATTTAATCCAACCCCTCTGAATCAGGGAGGGAGAGAGAGAGAGCATGAGATCGGTCCAAGTTGAGGATGAATATGCAAAAAAGGCAATTAGAAGCTAAGGTATTATGTTAATAAGAATAGAGATCTTGGCTGTGTGACCTCTTCTAGCTCTTATCTGCCCCTTTATCACCTGGATCAGCTGTCTAACCACTCCTATAGGGCACTTTTCTGCTCAACTTTTCTTAACAACTGACCTAGGATAGGCTGTCTAACCACTCCTAGGGCTCCTCAATGATCAACTCTCCTTATAACTGTTTTTAGATCAGCTGTCCCTAAAAGACAGTAACTCTTAAAACTACACCATTTATTTTTATTTACCAAAACGTTTATTTCAGAGATGTTGAATAGTTTGATTAGTTCTATATATGACAGTTTTCAGACGAGTTGCATGTAGACATGTTCACCCAACACTGGACGTCCAGAGAGTGGGACCTGTGAGAGAGGGATAGAGGGGGAGAGAGGTGCTCTCTGGCTGGCTACTCTCCAGGTCTGACCAGCTTCTTTATAATTACATACTAGCATAATAGACCCAGGGGAAAATTCTCTCTCTCTTTCTTCTCTTTTTCACTCTCTCTATCCCTTCCTCCCTCCATCCCTCTCCATGATAACGTTCAGCACTCTGCCAGGGAATCTAATGCAGACATAACCTGGGCATTAGCATATAAATTACTCTGCAGATTGAAAAGTGCATTAGGATATTTAACAGAGAAAATGCCATATTCCTTTAACTGGGATTGGCCCCCAGACAGTTACACACTTAAGGGAAGGCTGTGGTATCCAATAACACACCCTCCTTGATTAGATAAAGACCTTATCTCATTGATTTCTATGCTTATATCTGTGTGTTAGTGTGTGTGTTAGTGTGTGTGTTAGTGTGTTTGTCTGAGTACATTCATAACTAATTTGCCTGCCCTTTTGCCATCTACCTCCATTACCTGTGCCGTTACACTCAACCGTTATCATTGTCAGTGTCAGTCCATTAATGTAACCAGCGAATGTAGTGTACTGTAGACACTTTGATGGTGAAGGTGACCCAGTTATCCCAGTTTATCCCCCATCGCCTCGGGCCCCGCTACTTTATTCCGGGATTTTTTAACCTGCATATGGGCTCTTGAAGGAAGAGTGTGATGAAAGAGATAGAG
>NC_036859.1:7276604-7311850 GCF_002910315.2 Salvelinus sp. IW2-2015 | reverse complement strand
AGGAGAGAGAGAGAGAGTAAAGAGGAAAAAGGAAAGAGCAATGGTAAAGCTCGTGTGATGAGAGAGTAGAGAGAAAGAAAGACAAAGAAGAAAGAAAGGAAGAAAGAGAAAGAAAGAAGAAAGAAAGAAAGAAAGAAAGAAGAAAAGAAAGAAAAAAGAAAGAAAGGAAAGAAAGAAAGAAAAAGAAAGAAAGAAAGAAAGAAAGAAAGAAAGAAAGAAGAAAAAAGAAAGAAAGAAAGAAAGAAAGAAAGAAAGACAGAAAGACAGAAAGATAGATAATCATTTCAGAAAGAAATAGTGTCGGTGATTGTTTGCTTCCTGTATATCTTTCCATCTCTCAGTCAACCTGACAGGACACTGACGTTGTATAGAGTTGGAACACGTTGTGTTCCCTAAAGCCTTGATTTCAGAGAACTGCTCAGTGTCCACTTACAATCTAGATAATGCTACGGAACACTTAGACCAAAGCACAATGGAACACCCCATGAATGACAGGCTAGGAGCGGAATCAGAGCCATAATTATTGGTAATCCGTAAAAGAGCGAGGCAGTAATGTATTCATATCCACTTCCTTGCTGGTAGAAGTCTGAATATCAAACTCATTAGTGGACTCATCTGTGGCTGTGTTTTTAAAGTGGATTTAAAATGGCACAATTTATCACATTGTAAACATGTTATTTCTCATCAGCTAACTTCCTGTCATTTACTCATCCCCATTCAGGATTACAGTCATGTTTTCCTTTTGAGAGAGTAAGTTTAATTGAATTGGTGCAGTGATTGCAGTTATTCGGCAAGTTAGATTAATTTCCAATTGCTATCGGTTGCTATGGTAACACAGGCCACAGGGAAGAGTGGCTGCAGTAGAGAGAAGAGAGAGAGAGAGAGATGCAGGGAGAACGGTGATAAAGTCCTCATCCTTACTCCGTTCCCAGCCCAAACACAAGGGACACATTTTACACTAATAGAACACGCACCACACGTATCGGAATAATACGGATCCAAAGAAACACATTTTCAAGTTTTATTAGTCATAGGATACACATACACGCTCCAACTAAATGTTTACTTGCAGGTTCCTTCTCGACAATGCAAAACAATAAGAGATAATAAAAGATAAAATAAAAACATAAGTAAATGGCTCAGTAGGATAGAATGAACATTTTAGCATATGTATAATACAGGAAGCCACAATTTATAGTCCAATATGTTACAGTGTATGTCCTTGATGGGTAGGAGGAGGTCCCTGTATACATGGCCGTCTTCACCACCCATTGGAGGGCCTTGCGGTCTAGTAATGGAGCATTTCCCGTACCAGCCGTGATGCAACCGGTCAGGACGCTCTCGATGGTGCAACGGTAGTATTTTGGAAAGGACCCCCGTGTGGCATGTCGAATTTCTTCAGTTGCCTTAGAAAGTAGAGGCACTGTTGGCACACTCTTACAAGAGGGTGGTGTTGCTATTCCATATCAGTCATCGGGGATGTGGACGCTGAGGAACTTAAAACGGCTGAATCTCCACTGCAGTCCTGTTGATGGGATTGGGTACAGTGAGGGAAAAAAGATTTGATCCCTGCTGATTTTGTACGTTTGCCCACTGACAAAGAAATTATCAGTCTATAATTTTAATGGTAGGTTATATTTGAAACATGTGAGAGACAGTAACAAACAAAAATATCCAGAAAAATGCATGTCAAAAATTTTAAAATTGATTTGCATTTTAATGAGGGAAATAAGTATTTGACCCCTTCTCAATCAAAAAGATTTCTGGCTCCCAGGTGTCTTTCATACAGGTAACGAACGGAGAGTTAGGAGACACACTCTTAAAGGGAGTGCTCCTAATCTCAGTTTCTTACCTGTATAAAAGATACCTGTCCACAGAAAGCAATCAAATCAATCAGATTCCAAACTCTCCACCATGGCCAAGACCAAAGAGCTCTCCAAGGATGTCAGGGACAAGATTGTAGACCTACACAAGGCTGGAATGGGCTACAAGACCATCGCCAAGCAGCTTGGTGAGAAGGTGACAACAGTTTCTGTGATTATTCGCAAATGGAAGAAACACAAAAGAACTGTTCAATCTCCCTCAGCCTGGGGCTCATGCAAGATCTCACCTCGTGGGGTGCAATGATCATGAGAACGGTGAGAATCAGCCCAGAACTACCACAGGAGGATCTTGTCAATATCTCAAGGCAGCTGGGACCATATATCAAGAAAACAATTGGTAAACACACATGCCGTGAAGGACTGAAATCCTGCAGCGCCCGCAAGGTCCCCTGCTCAAGAAAGCCACATATACATGCCGTCTGAAGTTTGCCAATGAACATCATGAGTTCAGAGGACAACTGGGTGAACGTGTTGTGGTCAGATGAGACCAAAATGGAGTCTTGCAATCAAAACCCAACTTTGCCGTGTTTGGAGGAGGAGAATGCTGCCTATGACCCCAAGAAACCATCCCACCGTCAAACATGGAGTGGAAACATTATGTTGGGGGTGTTTTCTGCTAAAGGGACAGGACAACTTCACGCATCAAAGGGACGATGGACGACAGCATGTACCGTCAAATCTTGGGTGAAAACCTCCTTTCCCTCAGCCAGGGTATTGAAAATGGGTCGTGCATGATGGTATTCCAGCATGACAATGACCCAAAACACAACGGCCAAGGCCGACAAAAGGAGTGGCTCGAAGAAGAAGCACAATTAAGGTCCTGGAGTGGCCTAGCCAGTCTCCAGACCTTAATCCCATAGAAAATCTGTGGAGGGAGCTGAAGTTCGAGTTGCCAAACGTCAGCCTCGAAACCTTAATGACTTCGAAGAAGATCTGCAAAGAGGAGTGGACAAAATCCCTCCTGAGATATGTGTGCAAAACCTGGTTGGCCAACCTACAGAGAAACGTCTGACCTCCGTGATTGCCAACAAGGGTTTTGCCACCAAGTACTAAGTCCATGTTTGCAGAGGGTTCAAATACTTATTTCCCTCATAAAATGACAAACCAATTTTCAAACATTTTGTGACATGCGTTTTTTCTGGATTTTTTTGTTGATATTCGTTCTCTCACTGTTCAAATAAACCTACCATTAAAATATAGACTGATCATTTTCTTTGTCAGTGGGCAAACGTACAAAATCAGCAGGGGATCAAATACTTTTTTTTCCCTCACTGTATGTTCCTCCTCTGCCTCCTGAAGTCAAAAAATCAACTCCTTTGTTTTGCTGAAGTTGAGGAGAGGTTCTGTCCTGGCACAGTTCAATTGCCTCCTCCCTGTAGACCGACTCATCGTTGTTGGTTATCAGGCCTGGCGTCTCGCAGCAAACTTGATGATGCAGTCGGGTCGTTCAAAGCCACGCAGTTGTAGTGTGCAGGGAGTACAGTAGAGAGCTGCTGATACGCTCCTGTGCTAAGGTGTGCTAAGGTGTGTGTAAGGTGTGCTAAGTGTTGCGATCCTCACAGCCTGTGGCTCCCATCAGGAAGTAGAGGATCCAGCTACAGATGAACGTGTCCAGACCAGGGTTCTGAGCTTGGTGTCGAGCTTGGACGGATCAATGCTAAACTGTAGTCAATGAACAGCATTCGCACATACTGTAGGTGTTCCTCTTGTCCAGATGTGTTACGCCGTGATCTGTTGGGGGATGACCGGGGTGAGTACAAAGGGGCGATAGTGCATTTGGGCATGATGTCACTTCGGTTTTTTCTTGGGCACTGGGACAATAGTGTCTCCCTTGAAGCAGGTGGGACTACGCCTGGGAACAGGGACAGGTTGAAGATATCCGAAGAGACGCCCACCACCAGGTCAGCAATTCCGAGGACGCGCCAGGGACGCCATCTGGGCCACGGCTTTGTGAGTATCACTCTTTTGGAGTTTTCCTCACGTCAGCGTTCGGAGAATGTAAGCACCTGGTCGTCCGGCAGCAGCAGGAGTTGTCCTCGATAGCTCCAGTAGCAGAAAATAATTACCTTCTCAACATTCTGCAGTAATTGTGTAGCTCACGACCTGATTGAAAGTGTTATAAAGAATGCTGTGGGCCTTGATATTGACAATTCTGTATTTCTCATGCATTAGAATGACCTAGTCCTCCACTGGCATTTCAAGTGGTATGTACTGAATCTACCAGGGGATCCATTAAAATGCTGTTTCTCTATTCTGCATTTGAAATGCAAATGCGAGTGAGTAATTGATTTGGTTAGGGGTCCTAATAACGCTATGATCACCTGCAAAGCTAAAGTGGTATTTATCAGACTGAAGAGTTGGCTGAAAAAAGACTCCGTTCACATGTTTTGGTCTTGAACAATTCCTTTTCAAGATGAGAGTCAGCGGCGTATGTGATCTACTCTTGATATATCACAAACGCTATTCTACAATTTAATGATTTATTTATTTTAGACAATGAATGCAGTTGGCCCTCAAGAGAGTCAATTGAGCCAGTCAGGGTGAGATTAACACATTCAGTTCACCTCCTGATGTTGGGTTAATGCATGGAGTGATGTTTGTATAACATTTCACTGTCACTCTCATGAGATCTACTGATCCCCACAGTTGGTTACTGTAGAAGCCATGTCAGTGTCACTGTGTCACCTTCATACACCCATCAAGGGTGGTTAAACAAAACTGAACACACACCTCTCTCGCTCTCTCTCTCTCCCTCTCTCTCTGCTCTCTCTCGGCCTCCCTCCTCCTCCCTCTCTCTCTTTCTCTCTCTCTCTCTCTCTCTCTCTCTCCCTCCTCCTCCTCCCTCCCTCCCTCCCTCCCTCCCTCCCTCTCTCTCTCCTCGCTCGCTTCGCTCTCGCCTCCCCTCTCTCTCTCTCTCCTCTCTCTCTCTCTCTCTCTCTCTCTCTCTTCTCTCTCTCTCTCTTCTCTCTCTCTCTCTCTCTCTCTCTCTCTATCTCTCTCTCTCTCTCTCTCTCTCTCTCTCTCTCGCTCTCCATCCCTCTCTCTCTCTTGCTCTCCCTCTCTCTCTCCCACCACCCTCTCTCTCTCTTCTCCCTCCTCTCTCTTCTCTCCTCTCTCTCTCTGTCTCTCCTCCCTCTCCTCGCCCTTCTCCTCCCCTTCTCTCTCCCCTCCCTCTCTCTCTCTCTCTCCCTCCTCTCTCTCTCTCTTCTGTCTCCCTCCTTCTCCTTCTCCCTCCCCCTCTCTCCCCCTCTCTCTCTGTCTCTTCTCGCTCTCCCTCTCCCTCTCCTCTTCTCTCTCCTCTCTCTCTCTCTCTCTCTCTCCTCTCTCTCTCTCTCCTTCTCCCCCCATTTAAAAACGGGTTCAATAAAAGCAGGCTCAGACTTCAAAGGAATCAACAAAAAAAACGTTCCCCTTTTTCACATAGATTAACCAATCACCCGCTGTGATTATACAGTAGCCAATATTGTCTATATATTCCCCTAGACCTATCGCGATAGCCAATAGCGCTGTGCGATATAGTCTGCCCTTGGCCCAGATCTGGGTGGGATTTCAAATTATCAAAAAATGGCCTTATGAGGTGCTTCATCATTTGCGTTATGTGTGTGTGAGAGTCATGTGTGTGCTTGTGTACGTGAGTGTGATTCATCATCAGCTACTTTAGTGTCAATGTGACTACCTGTGACAATCTGGGTCACTCAAATTGCTTTCGCTCTGTTGTGTTACAGAGATTACAATGTGTGTGTGTGCATGGCTATATGCGTGTCTCAAAAAACTGTCATTTTATCCCTTAGTATGGAACGTTATAGGAACCTTGGTTTGTTGCTGTCTCACCTATCATAGTTTCTGTATTGAGCTACATTCAGAGAAAAATCCTGGGAGAGGGGAGAGAGAAACGAGGGAGAGGACATGACAGGGGATGGGAAGAGTGAGGTGGGTCGATATGATTGGAAACAGCACAGCTATTGAGCTGTTGTGCCTCTTCTGTTCCCCTTTTTCTCATCCCCTCTCTTTCTTATCGTTATCCCCATCCGGCCCTTCCATCACATTCTCATTACAATTCTTCAAGATCTTTTCTACCTCAAGCTTTGAGCCCCCCTCCTTTCCCCCACTTCTCATTCCTTTCATGTCTTCTCCTTTCCTCTCCTCTTCTGTACTTTCCTTTCATTTCCTTCTCAGTTTTCTCCTCTCATCCTCCTTCTTCCTCCATCATCCCTCCTTATAATCCCTCAATTAGTATCTCAGACCGAGGCGAATTGTTCTTTCCATAAGCACTGAAGATATGTCTCTCGTCGTTGGTACCAAGTGTGAAACAGCAGAAGGTGAGGGACTGAATGTTTTAGAGAGCGGCGAGTGGAAGTTGTAGCCTTGTAAGGTTGCGGTCATCTTCATTACATTCCAATTCTAATGGAAAAATCTTGCAATGAAAATAAATGTTGGCTTACAATTTTCGCCTGCGGTAAGCGATTTTCATAAAGAATTGAACTGAGTTTCAAATGAAACTCTCCCCAACCTCGAGAATGCGTGACACTACAACTGTAGCTCGTGTTGTGTGTTGATATAGGATAGGCCATAGCCTCTGAGGAATTCAAAGAAAAAAGACATTAAACGTTGGGTGGTTAGAGTGTCAGGACATCTTTCTCCTATTAGTTTATGTGTGGCAGTAAGGTCAGCCCTGCTGTTATTTCACTGTGTTGGTTTTATAAGGGCAATGTGTTGATTGATGCATGGGCTTGTGGATGCCCACATTTGGATGGTTCACCCCTGCGCTGTGGGTTTTGTGGGTGTTGGTGTTGTGTGTGGTTTGGGTGGTGTGTGTGTGTGTGTGTGTGTGTGTGTGTGTGGTGTGTGTTGTGTGGTGTGTGTGGATGTGGTGTGATGTTGTTGTGTGTGTGTGTGTGTGTGTGTTGCTGTGGTGTCGTGTGTGCGTGTGTGCGTTAGCGTGCGTGCGTGCGTGCGTGATGCGTGCGTGCTGGGTTGTGTGCTGCAAATGTGCATATGGTGTGTTGAGGGAGAGAGGGTGAAAGAAAGAGGTTCGGGCATGGTATCCGACCCTCTGATTGGCCTTCTTGATGTTTTGTTGAGCCTTAAATCTGATCCGCCCTTTTCGGCTTCCTACCCACGCATTCACTGCCTTTTTGACCCGCTGTCGGGAGTCACCTTGTGGTTTCAGGAAGGCACAGCTTGTGAGAGAGAAGGAAATGTGTCAGAAGAGTTGGAAATATGTTCTACTCACACGTGTGTCTACAGGTGAGTGGACACTGACTGTGTACAAGTCCACCCTCGATTTAGCTCGCAAGCGCTGAGTATGAATGACTAGGATTGTTGTGCTTGTTAACCAATACTAATCCCAAGGGCTCTATTAAGTGCCACGGCGATTGGTTCTCGTTGTGTTTGTGACTTTCCCTCAGTAGTCTGTTGTTCCTCCAGCTTGCCCTGGTTAGTCTTCTCTGTTATATAGTGATTGTTTATGTGTATGCCCCCCTGTAGGTTTCCCTGTATGCTTCACAGTCTCTATGTATGACTCTGGGTGGTATATGCTTAGGTCGTCACGTTCAGCGTGGGAGATGCTTCAGACAATGGATTGCCCACTCTCTACTCATTAGAGGGAGGTTATACCTCATTTACACCATATGGTCACTCTGCGTGAGAGCCAGATTGGAGGATCTGATGTATTGTTGACTGATATTTTGAATTAGGTGTGGGAATTATGGGGCCCCCCCTCGTCTGACGGTGCGGCCACTGTGCGCTGCTGTGCCGCCACCTCTGCGTGTGTGTGTCGCCGATAAAAAAAATGTGTGTGTTGTGTGTGTGTGTGTGTTTGTGGTGTGTGTGTTGTTTGTGTGTGGGTGGCTTGTGTGCCCTGTGGTGTGTGTCCATATTTAGAGTGTCTCCTTGCCCACACACTGACCCAGCCCTCTCTCACTCTACATGCTACTTTGGGACAATAACTTTATGTTCCCAACTGTCTAAGTGCTGGTCTGTCTGTCTGTCTGTCTGCTGTCTGTTTCTGTCTGATCGGTCTGTCTGTCTGTCTGTCTGTCGGATCTGGATCTGTCTGTCTGTCTGTCTTCGTCTGTCTGTGGTGCTGTCTGTCTGTCTGTCTGTCTGTTGTCTGTGTGATGTGTTTGTGAAATGTGTGTGGAGTGGTGTGTGTTTATTAAGTTCTATAGAGTGTGCTCCCTGCCCCTCTGACCCAGCCCTCTCTCGGCATGCCTAGCACTGCTCTGTTGGACGATCAATTTTATGTTACCACTCCCTGGGGAGATGTGCTTCTTCTGCCGACAGTTCTCACCTCATCAATGCGGTCGTAAGTGTTGTGTGGTGTGATGTCGTTGTTGTGGTGTTGTGGTGGGTGTGTGTGTGGGCTGTGCTGCTGTTAGTAAGAAAGTAAGTTGCGCCTACGTTAAAATACCCTCCACAACCCGTTGGGTGGGTGCGGGGTCGGCTGGCGCTGGGTGTGGCCCGTGCGGGTCGCGAGTCGTTTCATTGTTGGGTTCTATGTGGTTAGCATTCGAGATGATAAGAGACATAGATTCGTGGGTATTATGTGTCCTCGTCTCTATCAGAGGTGTGTGTGGTGCTATATCTGTTTGTCAACTCATTGAAGTGTGCTACCGTGACTATAACATTTCTGCCCTGTGAGGTTTGGTCCGGTAATAAGGACTGGTCACTGAATTTTCTTCTATCTCACCTCCCTCCCTCTTTCTTTCCCGTGTCTCGTGCCCGTGCTTGCGCCTGACGACCATTGGCACCCTCCCCTCATTTTCTCCTCCTGCTAACCTTCAATTTGGCTTCAGCTCTTATCCCGAAGAGGAGCCCGATCCTCTAAGCAAATGCTCCCTTAGAGGGTTTATGTGTCATTCTCCGTGCGTGCGCATGTCGTGCCGTCATGCGCGTGCGTGCGATGTTGTTCCATTGTCAGTCGATGCGCTGACTATTTGCGTTAATTGTTTGTGGCGCTATGCTCGCCCATACGGTGAGCATCAGTGTGATGTTGATATGATCTGTTATCGAGTAGCATGCATCCATGGCCCTCTGGATGATCTCAGTGATAATCCATCAGGACAGAAAGGTTAGAGGCAGCAGCCGTTAGGTTCTGGAGCTGTTTTCACACAACAAGTGCGTTGTCACCGGGGTAGATAAGCACACTGAGAGAGTGGGTGTGTGCCGTAGAAAGAAAGAAAGAAAGAAAGAAAGAAAGAAAGACAGAAAGACAGAAAGATAGATAATCATTTCAGAAAGAAATAGTGTCGGGTGATTGTTTGCTTCCTGTATATCTTTCCATCTCTCAGTCAACCTGACAGGACACTGACGTTGTATAGAGTTGGAACACGTTGTGTTCCCTAAAAGCCTGTGATTTCAGAGAACTGCTCAGTGTCCACTACAATCTAGATAATGCTACGGAACACTTAGACCAAAGCACAATGGAACACCTCATGAATGACAGGCTAGGAGCGGAATCAGAGCCATAATTATTGGTAATCCGTAAAAGAGCGAGGCAGTAATGTATTCATATCCACTTCCTTTGCTGGTAGAAGTCTGAATATCAAACTCATTAGTGGACTCATCTGTGGCTGTGTTTTTAAAGTGGATTTAAAATGGCACAATTTATCACATTGTAAACATGTTATTTCTCATCAGCTAACTTCCTGTCATTTACTCATCCCCATTCAGGATTACAGTCATGTTTTCCTTTTGAGAGAGTAAGTTTAATTGAATTGGTGCAGTGATTGCAGTTATTCGGCAAGTTAGATTAATTTCCAATTGCTATCGGTTGCTATGGTAACACAGGGCACAGGGAAGAGTGGCTGCAGTAGAGAGAGAGAGAGAGAGAGAGAGATGCAGGAGAACGGTGATAAAGTCCTCATCCTCACTCCGTTCCCAGGCCCAAACACAAGGACACATTTTACACTAATAGAACACGCACCACAACGTATCGAAATAATACGGATCCAAAAGAAACACATTTTCAAGTTTTATTAGTCATAGGATACACATACAGCGTCCAACTAAATGTTTACTTGCAGGTTCCTTCTCGACAATGCAATAACAATAAGAGATAATAAAAGATAAAAAATACAAACATAAAGTAAATGGCTCAGTAGGATAGAATGAACATTTTAGCATATGTATAATACAGGAAGCCACAATTTATAGTCCAATATTTACAGTGTATGTCCTTGATGGGTAGGAGGAGGGTCCCACGGATATACTGGGCCGTCTTCACCACCCATTGGAGGGCCTTGCGGTCGTAGATGGAGCATTTCCCGTACCAGGCCGTGATGCAACCGGTCAGGACGCTCTCGATGGTGCAACGGTAGTATTTTGGAAAGGACCCCCGTGTGGCATGTCGAATTTCTTCAGTTGCCTTAGAAAGTAGAGGCACTGTTGCACACTCTTGACAAGAGGGGTGGTGTTGCTATTCCATATCAAGTCATCGGGGATGTGGACGCTGAGGAACTTAAAAACGGCTGAATCTCCACTGCAGTCCTGTTGATGTGGATTGGGGTATGTTCCCTCCTCTGCCTCCTGAAGTCAAAAATCAACTCCTTTGTTTTGCTGAAGTTGAGGGAGAGGTTCTTGTCCTGGCACCAGTTCACTTGCCTCCTCCCCTGTAGACTCACTCGTCGTTGTTGGTTATCAGGCCTGGCGTCGTCAGCAAACTTGATGATGCAGTCGGTGTCGTTCAAAGCCACGCAGTTGTAGGTTGGCAGGGAGTACAGTAGAGAGCTGCTGATACGCTCCTGTGCTAAGGTGTGCTAAGGTGTGTGCTAAGGTGTGCTAAGGTGTTGCGAATCCTCACAGCCTGTGGTCTGCCCATCAGGAAGTAGAGGATCCAGCTACAGATGACGTGTCCAGACCCAGGGTTCTGAGCTTGGTGTCGAGCTTGGACGGATCAATGCTAAACTGTAGTCAATGAACAGCATTCGCACATACTGTAGGTGTTCCTCTTGTCCAGATGTGTTACGGCCGTGGATCTGTTGGAGGGATGACCGGGGTGAGTACAAAGGGGCGATAGTCATTTGGGCATGTCACTTCGTTTTTCTTGGGCACTGGGACAATAGTGGTCTCCTTGAAGCAGGTGGGGACTACAGCCTGGGACAGGGACAGGTTGAAGATATCCGAAGAGACGCCCACCACCAGGTCAGCACATTCCGAGGACGCGGCCAGGGACGCCATCTGGGCCAGCGGCTTTGTGAGTATTCACTCTTTTGAGAGTTTTCCTCACGTCAGCTTCGGAGAATGTAAGCACCTGGTCGTCCGGAGCAGCAGGAGTTGTCCTCGATAGCTCAGTAGCAGAAAATAATTACCTTCTCACATTCTGCAGTAATTGTGTAGCTCACGACCTGATTAGAAAGTGTGTATAAAGAATGCTGTGGGCCTTGATATTGACAATTCTGTATTTCTCATGCATTAGAATGACCTAGTCCTCCACTGCATTTCAAGTGGTATGTACTGAATCTACCAGGGGATCCATTAAAATGCTGTTTCTCTATTCTGCATTTGAAATGCAAATGCAGTGAGTATTGATTTTGGTTAGGGGTCCTAATAAACGCATGATCACCTGCAAAGCTAAAGTGGTATTTATCAGACTGAAGAGTTGGCTGAAAAAAAGACTCCCGTTCACATGTTTTGGTCTTGACAATCCTTTTCAAGATGAGAGTCAGCGGCGTATGTGATTCTACTCTTGATATATCACAAACGCTATCTACAATTTAATGATTTATTTATTTTGACAATGAATGCAGTTGGCCCTCAAGAGAGTCATTGAGCCAGTCAGGTGATTAACACATTCAGTTCACCTCCTGATTTGGGTAATGCAGTGGGAGTGATGTGTGTATAACATTTCACTGTCACTCTCATGAGATCTACTGAATCCCACAGTTGGTTACTGTAGAAGCCATGTCAGTGTCACTGTCACTTCATTACACCCATCAGGAGGGATGGCTTAGAACAAATACCTGAACACACACCTCTCTCGCTCTCTCTCTCTCCCTGCCTCTCTCTCCCTTCTCTCTCTCTCTCTCTCCGCTCTCCCTCCCTCCCTCCTTCTCTCTCTCTCTTCTCTCTCTCTCTCTCTCTCCCTCTCTCTTCTCTCTTCTCTCTCCCTCCCCTCCCCTCCCTCCCTCTCTCTCTCTCGCTTCTCCCTCCCGTCCCTCCTCTCTCTCTCTCCTCTCTCTCTCTCTCTCTCTCATCTCTCTCCTCTCTCTCTCGGCCTCTCCATCCCTCTCTCTCTTTCTCTCCCTCCCTCTCTCTCGCTCTCCCCCCTCTCTTCTCTCTCTCCCTCCCCTTCTCTCTCTCTCTCTCCCTCCCTCTCTCTCTCTCTCTCTCCCTCCTTCTCCGGTCTCTCCCTCCCCCTCTCCCCCTCTCTCCTTTCTCTCTCGCTCTCCCTCGCTCTGCTCTCTCTCTCTCTCTCTTCTCTCTCTCTTCTTCTCTCTCTCTCTCTCTCTCTCTCTCTCTCTCTCTCTCTCCTTCTCCCCCCATTTAAAAACGGGTTCAATAAAAGCAGGCTCAGACTTCAAAGGAATCAACAAAAAAACGGTTCCCCTTTTTCACATAGATAACCAATCACCCGCTGTGATATACAGTAGCCAATATTGGTCTATATATTCCCCTAGACCTATCGTCGATAGCCAATAGCGCTGTGCGATATAGTCTGCCCTTGGCCCAGATCTGGAGTGGGATTTCAAATATCAAAAACTGGCCTTATGAGGGTGCTTCATCATTTGAGTTATGTGTGTGTGAGAGTCAGTGTGTGCTTGTGTACGTGAGTGTGATTCATCATCAGCATACTTTAGTGTCAATGTGACTACCTGTGACAATCTGGTGTCACTCAAATTGCTTTCGCTCTGTTGTGTTACAGAGATTACAATGTGTGTGTGTGCATGGCTATATGCGTGTCTCAAAAAACTGTCATTTTATCACCTTAGTATGGAACGTTRATAGGAACCTTGGTTTGTTGCTGTCTCACCTATCATAGTTTCTGTATTGAGCTACATTCAGAGAAAAATCCTGGGAGAGGGGGAGAGAGGAACGAGGGGAGGACATGACAGGGGGATGGGGGAAGAGTGAGGTGGGTCGATATGATTGGAACAGCACAGCTATTGAGCTGTTGTGCCTCTCTGTTCCCCTTTTTCTCATCCCCTCTCTTTCTTATCGTATCCCTCCATCCGCCCTTCCATCACATTCTCATTACAATTCTTCAAGATCTTTTCTACCTCAAGCTTTGAGCCCCCTCTCCTTTCCCCCACTCTCATTTCCTTTCATGTCTTCTCCTTTCCTCTCCTCTTCTGTACTTTCCTTTCATTTCCTTCTCAGTTTTCTCCTCTCATCCTCCTTCTTCCTCCATCATCCCTCCTTATAATCCCTCAATTAGTATCTCAGACCGAGCGAAGTTGTTCTTTCCATAGCACTGAATATGTCTCTCGTCGTGGTACAAGTGTGAAACAGCAGAAGGTGAGGACTGTGTTTAGAGAGCGGGAGTGGAGTTGTAGTCCTGTACAGGGTTGGGGTCAGCTCCATTACAATTCCAATTCTAATGGGAAAAATCTTGAATGAAAATAAATGTTGCTACAATTTTCCCTCGGTAAAGGATTTCATAAAGAATTGAACTGAGTTCAAATGAAACTGCTCCCAACCTGGAATGCGTGCACTACACTGTAGCTCGGTGTGTGTTTATATAGGATAGGCCATAGCCTCTGAGGAATCAAAGAAAAACAGTGACATTTAAACGTCTGGGTGTGTAGAGTGTCAGACAATCTTTCTCATTATTTATGTGTGGCAGTAAGTCAGCCCTGCTGTTATTTCACTGTGTTGGTTTTATAGAGAGCAATGTGTTGATTGATGCATGGGCTTGTGGATGCCCACATTTGACTGGTTCACCCCTGCGCTGTGGGGTTTGTGTGGGGGTGTGTGTGTGTGTGTGTGTGTGGTGTCGTGTTGTTGATTTGTTGTGTGGGTGTGTGTGTGTGTGTGCTGTGTGTGAGTGTGTCGTGTTGTGTGTGTGTGCTGTGGGGGTGTGTGTGTGTTGCGTGGGTGTCGTGTGTGCGAGGTGCTGTTGCGTGCGTGTGCGTCGTCTGCGTGTGGTTGTGTCGCAAATTTGCATATTGGTGTGTTTTGAGGGAGAGGCAGGTGTAGAAGAGAGGTTCGGCTGTGATGACCCCTCTGATTGGCCTTTTATTGTTCTGTTTGAGACTCATAATCTGTTCCGCGCCGTCGGTCAGTGCCCACACTATTCACGTGCCTTACTTGACCCCTGTCGAGGTCACGGTGGGTTCCAGGAAGGGCACCAGTTGAAATGTGTCAGAGAGTTTGGAAGATTGTTCACTCACGGACGCTGTGTCTACAGTAGTGCAGTGAACTGTAAATCACCCGCTCGATTATGCAGCGAATGCAATGACTAGGATTGTGGTTGTGCTCGTTACCATCACTAATCACAAGCTTCTATTAAGCACGCGTCGATTGTGTCAGCTGTGTGTGAACTTCCCTCAGCTAGTCTGTGTGTTCTCCACTGCCCTTAGTCTTCTCTGTTTATAGATTAATTTTGTCTGTATGCCCCCTGTAGGGTTCCCCCCTCCCTGTATGCTTCATCTCGATATGACTCTGGGGTGGTATATGCTATATCGTCACGTTCAGCTGGAGTGCTCAACAATGGAATTGCCATTCTACACAAATAGAAGAACATTACACCCTCATTGACACCCAATGGTCACTCTGCTAAAGCCAGATTGAGGCAGCATGTGTGTGTGACTGTGTGACCTGTGCTGTTGTGGTGTGTGTGTGTTGTGTGTGTGTGTGTGTGTGTGTGTTGTGTGTGTGTGTGTGTGTGTGTGTGTTGTGTGTGTGTGTGTGTGTGTGTGTTATAGAGTGTTGTCCTGCCCCCTGACCAGCCCTCTCTCAGTCTACCACTCTCTGTGGACCATACTTATGAGTCCCAACTGTCTTAATTGCTGTCTGTCTGTCTGCTGTCTGTCTGTTCTGTCTGTTCTGTCTGTCTGTCTGTCTGTCTCTGTCTTTCTGTCTGTTCTGTCTGTCTGTCCTGTCCTGTTCTGTCTGTCCTGTCTGTCTGTCTGTCTGTCTGTCTGTCTGTGTGTGTGTGTGGGTGGTGTTATAGAGTGTTAGTATAGAGTGCCTCCTGCCCTCTGAACCCAGCCCTCTCATCATCCTACACTGCTCTGTGGACCATAATTAAATGTTCTCAACAGTTAATTGCTTGTGTGGTGTGTGTGTGTGTGTGTGTGTGTCGTGTGTGTGTGTGTGTGGTGTATGTGTTGTGTGTGTGTGTGTGTGTGTGTGGTGTGTGTCGTGGGTGGGTGGTGGGGGGGTGGTGGTGGGTGGGGTGATGTGTGTCGGTCTTGGAGGGGGGGTGGATGTGGTGTGTGATGTGTGTTATAGAGTGTGTGCTTGCAATCTGTTGCAATCAGAATCTGTACGAGACTATAACATTTCTGGTGTGATTTGTACCTGTAGGACTGGTCACTGATTATTTTCTTCTCCCTCCCTCCCTCTTTCTTTCCGTGTCTAGTGCCCGTGCTGTGCTGCCATGACGACCATGGCCCCTCCCCTCATGTTTCTCCTCCTGCTCCTTCAATTGGCTCACAGCTCTTTCCCAGAGGAGCCCGGTCCTCTAAGCTATGCTCCCTTAGAGGGTATGTGTCATTCTCCGTGCGTGCGCATGTGTGCGCGTCCATGCGCGTGCGTGCATGTTTGTTCATTTGTCAGCTCGTGCGCTGACATTTGCGTGTAAGTGTGTGTTTGTGCGCTTGCTCGCATACGTGAGTGTGTGTTTATGTATGTGTGGTATCAGTAGCATTGATGAATGGCCCTCTGGTGGATCTCAGTATTCCATCAGGACAGAAAGGTTAGAGGTCACAGCCTTGGTCTGGAGCTGTTTTCACACAAAACAAGCGTGTCACGGGGATAGATAGCAGCACTGAAAAATGTGTTTTTCCTTGAGCGTGCAAGAATGAAAGATTTAATGCTCTCCTCTCCCCGCCTCTTTGATTTAATATTATGGAGCTGCGATCTGAGGTCATTGCTTTGTCGTTGTTTTTATTGCATTTCTGATTGAGCGTCAACCTAGTTCAAGGGGAGGGGAGTGAGAGAGATGGAGAGGTAGATGGAGAGAGAGCTGAAGAAAGAGGAGGGAGCAAGAGAGTGAGAGAGAGAGAAGAGAGAGTGAGGGAGGGAGATTGAAGAGAGGCAGAGAAAAATGTGAGAGGACAGATAGGTAGATGTGGAAAGAGAGAGAGGGCAAGGAGGTGGAGATAAATAGATGGATGGATAGATGTGTATTATTATGTGGCTCCCTGCAGTCAAGGACAATGAGACAGAGGTCCCACTCAATCTCCTGAAGAGGAGTCCCCATGGAAATGACACTGTGTCCTCTCCACCCTCCCTGCAGTGTGTCCTGTTCTTCCATGCTATATCTGCCTAGGTCTATCCCCCCTCTCTCTCTTCTGTCTCTCTCCTGTATGTTTCTCCTTCTGCTGCTAGCTCCCTCTAACCCCCCTTTTTCTCATTCTCTCCCTGTATCCTCCTCACTGTCTTCTTCAACCCTTTACGTCTTTCTCCATCCCATGGAATATAAGAGTACAATAAACCACACCTCTCTCTCTCTCTCTCTCCCTCTCTCTCTTTCTCAGTGGTGAGGAGGTATCCTGTGTTTGTGGGTAGAGCTCATCGTTCCTCACAGAGACAGGAGCTGCACATTCACACAGTACTCCAGGTCAACCGCACACTCTACATAGGAGCCAGGTAACCAACAACATCAACAATCACCTCTAAGCCATAATCCATACCACACCCCTAACAATCCTCAGGTTTATCTTTCAGCAGTTACATCGACTGGTTTATGATAAGGTCACTGTAAAACCATTTTGATCCACACTGCTTTCCCCCCCTGTTTCTCTCCCCTCCTGATGTATATTCCAGAGATGATCTATATAGAGTGGAGCTGGACAATATGTCAGGGGACGAAATATTCTACAGCAAGGTGAGAGACACACACACACACACAAAACACACACACGCTAACTGTGTGAGCGCACTGGTATCACATACACCTGATGAAATCATACCCCAGTGTGATAACCCTCCGGTCATGTCATTTTGTGTTCTTCTGCTAGAAGCGGACGTGGGAATCCAATAAGAATGACATTCGAGTCTGCAGGATGAAGGGCAAACGTGAGGTTAGTTCCCATCCCTGGGTCAGCCGACATGTGTCAGCCTACACACACCCAACACTGTCACACACACACACACTCTCCTTTAGAAATCATATATCTACACACATCTGCCCACCCACACACCCACAAGGGAACTTTATATGTCCGACTCACAACCATTAGCCACCACATACACGCTCTCTCCCATACACACTCACGGGGAAATGTTCTCTACAATACACCCCTGGATCGCTGCCCACACACAGAGAAACTCTATCCCCCGCTATACACACCTGTAACCCTCTGAGCCAGGTCTCCTTCTCTAGCCCAGAGAGAAGCACGTGTCAGTCAGAAACTTACATTCAGGGAAACTCTCTAGGCTCCTCTTTCCTGTGCGAGGGAGCTGTTGTTTATCTGTTCTAATATCCCCAGTAACATGTTTTTCCAGTGAGAATGTGATACCCGGCAATTGATCTGAGTAATACGTAGTGTCCGAAAATGCGCTTTGGTGATGAAATTTCACTTCCTGATGTTATAATAAAAAGCTGGAGCTGGAGCACACCCAGATAGGGCTCCTGAGTGGCGCAACGGTCTAAGACACTGTGTCTCAGTGTGAGAGGTGTCATTACAAACCCTGGTTCAATTCCAGGTTGTATCACAACTGGCCGTGATTGGGAGTCCCATAGGGTGGCACACAATTGGCCCCAGCGTCGTCCGGGTTTGGCCGGGGTAGGCCGTCATTGTAAATAAGAATGTGTTCTTAACTGACTTGCCTAGTTAAATATATATACATTTTTAAATACAATTATTTTGTGTAGAAATGCTGTAAGCTGTAAACTGTAAGCTACAAAACTAAATAAAGAGTGTGTGACTCTATTTATTTGTATAACTTCCTTATGTTATAAAATACATTTTACCAAGACAAATATGTTTATTCAAGTTCTGAATCGTTCAGTGGGGTCTTTCTCTAACATATCATTAGCATTATATCCAAAAAGTCCGATTTCATAACCTAATACATCCGATAATAAGCACTGAGCTCTGACATAGTGGTGCCGGTTTCTCGTGACAACTTTTGAGSATTTTACATTTTGTGGTCTTCGTCTTCAAAGTTGTTTACGTGGGTCGCAAAAATCTAAATTAGCATGGCACGAGCTGAATTGAAAAAAAAATGCTTTGGAAATAAATAGCTTAGTATACGCTCCGTGCTCCGTTGACATTTCACAGAGATACCCTTGTTTTTGTGGGAACTCTTTGAAAAAGAACAGGAATGTTCTAATTAATATGAAAAGCGTATATTAAAATATGACAATACGTCTCAAAAAGAATATCCATCTTACCTCTGTATTGTTTTATGTCCCGCGGAGTCGAAAAGAAAGAAAGACTAGTTCAATGGGAAAGTGAGCCTGTCAGGTAGCCAATAGGCTACATTCTTGCACAGAATCCAGCCGAGCTGGACGCGATGCAATTTTCCAGATTTTCTACCACTTTTTTTCCTGTGGTCTCCATTGATTTAGTCACCCTAATTCTGGCCGTCCTACAAAGGTAAAAACTCTTAAGAACCTTTGAACGGATTATGATGGAGACATGATGTTTGAGCCATTGGTTTTCTTAGAGGAGTGTCTACACAACTAATGTGTTTTTTTTACCCATTGGTCAAAATATGCGTTTTGGGCACTCTAACATGGGTACTATGGGGTGATATGATCAAAGTGAATAATGAAGGCAAAAAGAGACCTAAGAGATAAAGGAAAGAGGGTATAGAGAGAGAACGAGAGAATGGGGGAAGGAGAAAGTCAGGACAGGAGGGAGGGAGTAACCACTGGAGATAAATAGAGGGGGTAGAAGACCACACAGTCACAGATCAAATGAGAGCGATAGAGAGAGACAGTGGAGGTAAAGAGAGCGTGGGAGATAGAAAGAGCCGTATGACATTAAGGTAGACAGATGAAAGGAGAGGAAGGGAGAGAAGGAAACAGAGCGAGTAAGTACATCAAAGGTGTGAGAGGCCGTCAGGCCGAGAGAGGGTAGGAGGAAGGAGAGTGAGGGGGAGCTGAAAGTGAGAAAGAGCAAAAGTGTAAGGGAGAAAGAATGAGTAAGAGAGAGAAGAAAAACTAGCGCATGTAGAGGTACTTCTAGCTCACGTGGACCCAAGGGGAGCTCATAAAGAGTGAACGTTGTGGGGAGCTCAGGCTAAAGCGCAGGGATACATCTGAACGGTGTGATGTATGTTAAGGGTGTAAAAGAGACTTAGGTTCGGTGTAATTTCCCTAAGGCTTACTTACGTTAGTGGTTGTTTTCACCTAAGCCATCCCATAGTTCAGCCTAGCTCATTATATTCCAGCCATGACACATGTAGTGTGTAAAGTAAACCAGACCTGTTCTGTACACTAAGAAGTGATTTATGCACTACTTTTGTCATGTGCATATGATATTAAACTAATTTATCTGCCTAACCAGTTGAGGGATGGGTTTGAAATACACACACACACACACACACACACACACACACACACACACACACACACACACACAACACAACACACACACACACCACACACACACACACACACACACACAACACACACACACACACACCACACACACACACACACACACACACACACAACAACACACACACACACACACACACACACAAACACACACACACACACACACTTGTATGCACACTGTGGCGTTCCTAGGATTTAAAGGCATTTGGGGCTTAGCCCAAAGCCAGTAAGGGGGTCCAGGGGCATCCTCCTCCGGCATAAAAATAAGCAATTTCAACCGCTAAATGCATGAATTTGATGCACTTTGAGAYGAACATTGAGAGATTGGAACATTGAAAGATGAGATCTTTTTCATGTAACTTGCTCCTTTCCACCTGCCACAGCAGACACTGCCAGTACTCAATTACAATAGCTACTGTGGGCCTCTCTACTCTGGAATACATACATCTACAGTGTATTGCCAAAAAACCTCCATACTGATCAACAACTTCAAACATGAACTCTGACCTGTCCAATGAGCCAAACTGATTAAGAATTCCCACAGTACCAAAACGCGCACACACTCACACACACTCACACACACACACGTACGGTGCAGTAATTAGAATCCATAGAGCAGCTTTAATTGATACAGTCTGTGTGCTCACACCTCCTCTGCCTCTCTCCATCGCTTTCTCTGTGCTGTCTGCTGCTGTCGCTTTTGTCCTTCCTTCTTCTCTTGCTGTCTCTGAGTCTTCTATGTTGCGCTATCTTTTGTCTACCCTCCTTTCTCGTCCTGTCCTGGTTGTAAAAAGTGTAAAAGGAAGCTATTGTTTTAATAGTCATTTCACAGGCTTTTTCACCTCACCTGCAAATTCTTTGTAAACCATGTTTTACCTTTTCACCGTCTGTATTTCGCCTGTTATAATTTGTGCAAATAAATAAAATGAATTAGAATCTATAGAACAACTTGGAGTCATACAGTCTACTGTGTGCTCAACCCACCTCTGTTCTCTCTCCATCTGCCCTCTGTCACTTTCATCTGTCACTTTCTCTGTGTCTTGTTAGTTGCTGTCTGTGTCTTGTCTCAGGTTCTTGTTTGTTACTGTCTCCTTTGTTTAACCTCTTTTGTTATGGCCTGTTCTGTTCTTCTGGTGTCTCTCTCCATCATCTACTCTTCTGTTGCTGTCTCTGTGTCTTGTCTGTTGTCTCTATCCATCATCTACTCTTCTGTTGCTGTCTCTGTGTCTTGTCTGGTGTCTCTCGCCATCATCTACTCTTCTGTTGCTGTCTCTTGTGTCTTGTCTGGTGTCTCTATCCATCCATTACTCTTCTGTTGCTGTCTCTGTGTCTTGTCTGGTGTCTCTATCCATGCATCTACTCTTCTGTTGCTGTCTCTGTGTCTTGCTGTTGTCTCTATCCATCCTCCACTCTTCTGTTGCTGTCTCTGTGTCTTTTCTGTTGTCTCTATCCATCAAATCAAATCAAATCAAATTTTATTAGTCACATACACATGGTTAGCAGATGTTAATGCGAGTGTAGCGAAATGCTTGTGCTTCTAGTTCCGACAATCCAGTAATAACCAACAAGTAATCTAACCTAACAATTCCACAACTACTACCTTATACACACACAAGTGTAAAGGGATAAAGAATATGTACATAAAGATATATGAATGAGTGGTGGTACAGAACGGCATAGGCAAGATGCAGTAGATGGTATAGAGTACGGTATATACATATGAGATGAGTACTGTAGGGTATGTAACATAAAGTGGCATAGTTTAAAGTGGCTAGTGGTAACATGTATTACATAAAGATGGCAAGATGCAGTAGATAATATAGAGTACAGTATATACATATGAGATGGGTAATGTAGGGTATGTAAACATTATATTAAGTGGCATTGTTTAAAAGTGGCTAGTGGTACATTTTTACATAATTTCCATCAATTCCCATTTTTAAAGTGGCTGGAGTTGAGTCAGTATGTTGGCAGCGGCCGCTAAATGTTAGTGGTGGCTGTTTAACAGTCTGATGGCCTTGAGATAGAAGCTGTTTTTCAGTCTCTCGGTCCTGCTTTGATGCACCTGTACTGACCTCGCCTTCTGGATGATAGCGGGGTGAACAGGCAGTGGCTTGGGTGGTTGTTGTCCTTGATGATCTTTATGGCCTTCCTGTGACATCGGGTGGTGTAGGTGTCCTGGAGGGCAGGTAGTTTGCCCCGGTGGTGCGTTCTGCAGACCTCACTCCTCTGGAGAGCCTTACGGTTGTGGGCGGAGCAGTTGCCGTACCAGGGGTGATACAGCCCGACAGGATGCTCTCGATTGTGCATCTGTAGAAGTTTGTGAGTGCTTTTGGTGACAAGCCGAATTTCTTCAGCCTCCTGAGGTTGAAGAGGCGCTGCTGCGCCTTCTTCACGACGCTGTCTGTGTGGGTGGACCAATTCAGTTTGTCCGTGATGTGTACACCGAGGAACTTAAAACTTTCCACCTTCTCCACTACTGACCCGTCGATGTGGATAGGGGGGTGCTCCCTCTGCTGTTTTCTGAAGTCCACAATCATCTCCTTTGGTTTTGTTGACGTTGAGTGTGAGGTTATTTTCCTGACACCACACTCCGAGGGCCCTCACCTCCTCCCTGTAGGCCGTCTCGTCGTTGTTGGTAATCAAGCCTACCACTGTAGTGTCATCCGCAAACTTGATGATTGAGTTGGAGGCGTGCATGGCCACGCAGTCGTGGGTGAACAGGGAGTACAGGAGAGGGCTCAGAACGCACCCTTGTGGGGCCCCAGTATTGAGGATCAGCGGGGTGGAGATGTTGTTACCTACCTCTCACACCTGGGGGCGGCCCGTCAGGAAGTCCAGGACCCAGTTGCACAGGGCGGGGTCGAGACCCAGGGTCTCGAGCTTGATGACGAGTTTGGAGGGTACTATGGTGTTAAATGCTGAGCTGTAATCGATGAACAGCATTCTCACATGGGTATTCCTCTTGTCCAGATGGGTTTAGGGCAGTGTGCAGTGTGGTTGCGATTGCGTCGTCTGTGGACCTATTGGGTCGGTAAGCAATTGGAGTGGGTCTAGGGTGTCCGGTAGGGTGGAGGTGATATGGTCCTTGACTAGTCTCTCAAAGCACTTCATGATGACGGAAGTGAGTGCTACGGGGCGGTAGTCGTTTAGCTCAGTTACCTTAGCTTTCTTGGGAACAGGAACAATGGTGGCCCTCTTGAAGCATGTGGGAACAGCAGACTGGGATAAGGATTGATTGAATATGTCCGTAAACACACCAGCCAGCTGGTCTGCGCATGCTCTGAGGACGCGGCTGGGAATGCCGTCTGGGCCTGCAGCCTTGCGAGGGTTAACACGTTTAAATGTTTTACTCACCTCGGCTGCAGTGAAGGAGAGCCCGCAGGTTTTGGTAGGGGGCCGTGTCAGTGGCACTGTATTGTCCTCAAAGCGGGCAAAAAAGTTGTTTAGCCTGTCTGGGAGCAAGACATCCTGGTCTGCGACGGGGCTGGTTTTCTTTTTGTAATCCGTGATTGACTGTAGACCTGCCACCATACCTCTTGTGTCTGAGCTGTTGAATTGCGACTCGATTTTGTCTCTGTACTGGGACTTAGCCTTTTTGATTGCCTTGCGGAGAGAATAGCTACACTGTTTGTATTCGGTCATGCTTCCGGTCACCTTGCCCTGGTTAAAAGCAGTGGTTCGCGCTTTCAGTTTCACGCGAATGCTGCCGTCAATCCACGGTTTCTGGTTTGGGAATGTTTTAATCGTTGCTGTGGGTACGACATCGTCAATGCACTTCCTAATGAACTCGCTCACCGAATCAGCATATTCGTCAATATTGTTGTTGGACGCAATGCGGAACATATTCCAATCCGCGTGTCGAAGCAGTCTTGAAGCGTGAAATCAGATTGGTCGGACAGCGTTGAACAGACCTGAGCGCGGGAGCTTGTTGTTTTAGTTTCTGTTTGTAGGCTGGAATCAACAAAATGGAGTCGTGGTCAGCTTTTCCGAAAGGGGGGCGGGGGAGGGCCTTATATGCGTCGCGGAAATTAGTATAACAATGATCTAGGGTTTTTCCAGCCCTGGTAGCACAATCGATATGCTGATAGAATTTAGGGAGTTTTGTTTTTAGATTAGCCTTGTTAAAATCCCCAGCTACGATGAATGCAGCCTCAGGGTGTGTGGTTTCCAGTTTACAAAGAGTCAGATAAAGTTCGTTCAGGGCCATCGATGTGTCTGCTTGGGGGGGAATATATACGGCTGTGATTATGACCGAAGAGAATTCCCTTGGTAGATAATGCGGTCGACATTTGATTGTGAGGAGTTCTAGATCAGGTGAACAGAATGACTTGAGTTCCTGTGTGTTGTTATGATGATCACACCACGTCTCGTTAATCATAAGGCATACCCCCCCTCATCTACTCTTCTGTTGCTGTCTCTGTGTCTTGTCTGTTGTCTTTATCCATCATCTACTCTTCTGTTGCTGTCTCTGTGTCTTGACTGGTGTGTCTCTTTAGTTTTGCAATCCAAAACGGTCAAGGGGATACTGGGTTACCTTAACTTGTTTTGGGCCTGTGTCATCCTCTTCCCTTCCTGTTGCCCCTGGCTGCTGCTGTTTTAAGGGCTCCACTGGCCTGCTGTTCTCATCTGTCCTCCTCCTTGGCTCATCTCCAAGGTAGCGAAGTAGAAGTGCAACATATCATTAGTTAGTTTTAAAGTAACTGTATACTGACATRACCAGTGCTGTAAAGTACTTAAGTAAAAATACTTTAAAGTACTACTTTAGTAGTTTTTTGGGGGGTATCTGTACTTTACTATTTATATTTTTGACTTTGACTTTTACGTCACTAGATTCCTAAAAAAAATAATGTACTTTTTACTCCATACATTTTACTCCATACATTTTCCTGACACCCAAAAGTACTCTGATCAAAGTACTTTGATTGCTTAGCAGGACAGGAAAATTCCTGGTCATCCCATCTGAATCTGATCTGGTGGACTCTCTAAACACAAATGCTTTGTTTTTACAGTGCCTTCAGAAAGTATTCAAACCCCTTGACCCCACATTTTGTTACGCTACAGCCTTATACTAAAATCTATTAAATAAAAAAAATCTTCAGCAATCTACACCAAATACCCTATAGTGACAAATCAAAAACACGTTTTTAGACACTTTTGCAATTGTATTCAAAATAAAAAACAGAATAACTATATTTACATAAGTATTCAGACCCTGCTATGAGACTCTAAATTGAGCTCAGGTGCGTACTGTTTCCATTGATCATCCTTGAGATTTCTACAACTTGATTGGAGTCCACACCTCCAATTGTCATTCAGGGATACACTTCAACACTTAGACTCAGACATCACTTACAGGAGGAAGGTAGTTAGGGGGGAGTTGTAATCTGCAAATTACCCCGTTGGCCCTCCGGAGGACCTCGAATGGCCCCACAAACCGGGGACTCAGCTTCTTACAGGGCAGGCGGATCGGGAGGTTCCTGGTGGAGAGCCAGACTTGATCACCAGGATGGAACACGGGCTCCGCCTGCTCTTTCTGACGGTGGACGATGCGCTGGATTCTCATGTGGGCATTTTCCATACCTCCTCTGCACACTTGAACCACTTGTCTACCGCGGAAGCTTCGGTCTGGCTCGGGCTGGCTGATAACCCAGAACACACTGGAAGGGAGTCAGCCCGGTGAAGGAGTGTTGCAATGAATTCTGGGCGTATTCAGCCCAAGGAAGTAATCGGGCCCACTCCCCCTGCCAGTCCTGGCATTGGCTCCTCAGGAACATCCCCAGCTCCTGGTTCATCCTCTCCACCTGCCTGTTAGACTGAGGCCGGTACCCAGAAGTGAGGCTGACCGTGATCCCCAGCTTTCCATGAAAGCCTTCCATACATGTGATGTGAATTGGGGGCCACGATCGGAGATGATATCCTCCAAAAGGCCATAGTGCCGGAAGACCTGCTGGAACAGTGTCTCAGTGACCTGGAGAGCGGTAGGGAGACCAGAAGGAGGGATGAAATGGCATGATTTAGAGAATCTGTCCACTATCAACAAAATGGTGGTAAAACCATCAGAAGAGGTGAGATCAGTGACAAAGTCAGTGGACAGATGAGACCAGGGGTGCTGAGGTATGGGAAGGGGAAGGATTTTCCCTGCCAGAGTGTTCTGGGGGGATTTGAATTAGGCACATACTGAACAGGAGTTGACATAACAAGTGACATCCTGAGCCAAGGTGGGCCACCAGTGATGCACTGAATGGAAGGGTGATACCTGGATGTCCAGCAACGACAGCTGTGTGCGCCCAAGTCAATAGCTGATCCCTTATCTCCGTGGGAACGTAGGTGCGCTCAGGAGGACAGGTGCAGGTGCGGGTTCCCTCTCCAGGGCCTGGCGAATGTCCACATCTATGTTCCAGAGCACGGGGGCTATGACTCGAGAGGGTGGATTATGGAATCGTCGAGACGGGACAGGGCATCGTCTTTGATGTATTTTGAACCTGGGCGATATGTCAGCGTGAAATCAAACCTGGTGAAGAAAAGGGCCCACCTGGCATGTCGCAGGTTCAGTCGCCTAACTGTCCGTATATATTCCAGGTTCCGATGGTTGGTGAGGATGAGAAATGGGTCCTGGGTGCACTCCAGTCAGTGTCTCTAATGCCAACTTCACCGCCAGGAGCTCCTGATCGCAAACATCATAGTTCCTCTCTGCAGGAGACAGTTTCTTTGAGTAATATGCACATGGATACAATTTCTGTGGATTACCTTGATGTTGGGACAGGACAGCCCCCACACCTACTTCTGAAGCGTCCACCTTGTCGTGACTTTACTTACTATGCACAATTTATAGGAGTCTCCTAAAATCACATTCACTATCTTAACAAAAATACCTTCATCATTTTTCATATCTCATATACAATGTTAAGGATGGAAACTTGACAGATAAAGGGGATATACTTTCCAAGTTACAGTATTTCCTTTTTGACCTTTTTAATGACATCACTAAATAAAAACCAATATGGCATTAGTTTTCTATAGATCATTTCCGACCCTTCCCCACATTCTTATGTTAGAAATATTGTTCCAGTGTTCACTTTTTGAATGAGTTAGAGTTTCGGTGGGAAAAGCCTGTCAACAAAGACATGCCTTTGGTTCATACTGGAGGGGGAGAGTGAGAGTCCTCTTATCCTGTAATTTACAACAGGGTGTGAACTGTCAACCCCCCAGCAGCTCCCTCCCCCCCTCTGTGGGTGAGGGATGGCCTGGTTACTGTCATCCACCGCCAAACTGATCTGACCAATTCTGATCCTCACAGGACAGTCATGATAACCTCCACCACAAAGGGCACCGTAGGATCTGGATGTTTAAGAAACAGGGCGGAAGTGAAGCGACCCTTCAGTAGGCGGAAGGCATGTCAGCTGCAGAATTCCATCCCAACTTCCAGGGACCACCCTTGAGGAGAGAACTTAGAGGAGAGGCAATCAAGCTACAGTTCTTAATGAATTGACGGTAGAAGTGGGCAAATCCCCAAAACCGTTGGAACCCCTTTATGGTGGTTGGGACTGGCCATGACCTGACAGCATCCACCTTCCTCTCATCCATCATGACACCTTGCGGGCCAATCTGGTAACCCTCCTCCTGATGGAATTGGCACTTCTCCGCTTTAACGTACAGGTAGTTGGCCATGAGGCGTTCCAGGACTTCTCGGACACGAGCGATGTGCTCTTCCAAGGATGCCGAGTAAACCAGGATGTCATCAATATACACRTCCACCTGGCGTCCAAGCATGTCCCAGAACACCTCGTTGAATGCCTGGAACACTGACGGAGTATTGGCTAATCGGTGGTGGGGGCTCCCATCTGATGAGTGAAATAGAGGGAGCACTGGAGTAGGAAGCCATGGCATTTCAATGGAGTCCCGTCATATTTGTCTGGGAGGGACAATCAGGCAYCGCTCACCAGGACGGACTGCTGTATGGGCCGGGGTACTGGCTTGACTTGTAGTAGAGAATCCTCCTCTGTTTGGAGMTGACACCCCTCGAGTAATGTTGACTCGTTGAAGAACGCAGAGGACCTTATCAATAGCCGTCCGCAAATGAGCTAGCTGGTCATGGTGTTGATGAAGTAGGTGTCCCTGTTCGTCGACCATCTGGAAGATGCCTTGGTTAACTGCTGCTTCCATTCGTGGAGGAAAGAGTAAGTAATCAAAGGAGTAATGAAGTCCAGGTGTGACTGATGATGAGACGCAGGTGTGTGTAATGATGGTTTCCAGTTGTGAGTAAAGATGGGTTGCCAGGACCGGTGGTTTGTAGACCGGTGACGTTGAGCGCCGGAGCGGGGGAGCGGGAGTGGACGTGACAGACACCATCAGACACATTGTGTCCTGACTGTCAAATAGTTCCTAAACCATTTGCAAGACTACTTATCCAGGCCCATTTCAGACAGTTTTTGAATGAGTAGTGAATCGTCAACCGTATCGAATGCCTAATAAAAGTCTTTAAATTAGGCAGCACAATGTTTTTTTTATGATCTAGCCTATTTAAAACATAATCTAAAACAGGCATAGTTGTCCAGATGTCCAGATCTAAAACCAGATTGGTGCATATTTAGTTTAAAAAGTTCTTAGCTGGGAGTTGGTCAGGGATTCTAATACCTTGGCTAGGCAAGATAACTTGGAAATTGGGCAGTAATTATCTAACTTAGAAGGATCTCCGAATTTATGTAGGGGGAGGACATGCCATTTTCCAAATCTTAGGGAGAACACCAGTAGAAATTAAAAATACAGGTTAAAGGTTCAACAATGAGTGGGGCAGAGCGCTGTAGTAAGAAGGGGTCAGGTGAATCAGCCCCTGTGAATTTCTTTACATCGATCTTTAGCAAGGCACTTAAATACATCGTAGACATTAAATTATTTAAATGAAAATAAAGTATGGGAGTCTTCTGAAATGACTAAACACATTTTCATATACTAACCTTTCAAACAAGTGCAAAAAAATGTTTTTAGTTTTTTTTTGTCTAGTATGGGACCAGAGGCTGTCGAAACCTGCTGGGGCAACGAGGCGGTGAAGTGTTGTTTCAAAGATTTGACCACTTTCCAGAACTTGGCTGGCTTACCACCACTCGCCGATACACAATTCAAGAAATATGTTGATTTTGCTTTTCTAACCAGAGATAGATATTTATTTCTCAAATTTCTGAATGACTGCCAATCAGACGTAGAATCAGTCAGTCTAGCCTTAGCCCAAGCTAAATTTCTTTCCTGTAAATTCTCAGACAGTTCATGCGTGAACCATAGTCTTTTGTATGGCGCATRTTTATCTGCAACAGAGTTAAACAAGGAAATCAAATAATTAAGGGCCTTATCCGAGTCACTGCAAGTTGAAATAACCCACCAGTCACTCAAACCCAGCTCAAAACACTTTGCTCATTAAAATTCCTAGAATTTATCTTTGTAATAGTGTGTGAGTGAGATTTAGGTAGCTTAACATCTTTTATGCAGGCAGTACAAATATATTTCATCCTATCAGATACTGGCATAAATCAATACAGATTAAGATCACCCACTATTAATAATCTTGATGTAGCATAGCTAGACAGCAGGTCAGACAATTTGCTGAGAGCACATAAGGAGGCCGAAGGAGGGTGATAAATTCCCACTAGCGTCAGATGGGCATTATTACCAAGGCCCACATTTAAGACTAGACATTCACATTGCTTAGGTAGAGAGGCGGTAATGGACACATAAACATTTAAGTTGCTCTTTATTTATATGGCAACACCCCCTCCTCTGTCAACTCTGTCAGATATAAATACATTATAACCAGTCAGAGACACATCAGACAAGATTCAGTTATAACCAGAATGTCTGCGTTGGTTTGAGAAGCAAGAGTTACAATAAGATACGTTTTCTAAATCAAACTTATTCTAAATCAAACTTTCAAATCAGATGGAGTTTCAAATATGAACATGCCATGTTAAGTAGGTAACCCCTTATTAGAAAATAGCATGGAGGCTTGAATTGGAACAGATACAAGATTGCCTGCCTAGAACTGAACCATTACGCCTATGAGTTGAACAAGGAAATGGATTAAAACAAGACTCAACCTGTTGTGGGCAAGGACTGACATCCCATCATTTTTGTAGCACCTCTTCAATATTAGCACTCGGCATTCTAGCTCCTCCCCTGTTCGGGTGCAAGCCGTCCCTTTTTAAGAACTGAGGATGTTCCCAAAATAAGTTGAAATTGGTAATAATATCCAACTCTCTTTCAGGGCAGTTTTGACTTCATCCAAGATTCCACTGAAAATAGCTGGGAGAATGATCAACTCCACGATCGTGTGTAGGAATAGGCCCAGAAAGGATCATCTGCTTGCCGGTAGCCAATAACTTGTTCTTCAGGTATTCTAAATCCTGTCTYAACTCCCCCCCATTGCCGCAGCCTGATGTTGCTAGTACCGGCATGCACGACCAGCGTGTGAAGCTCCGYGTTTCAGTCTAGGATGACCATAAGCTCCAAGTAATGTCACGCACCGTGACTCCAGTAATGCCCCGGTAACCACTACATCCTGGACAATGGAACTCCCGACTGTAGCTACCTTGAGGAGAGGGGGTCGTGGATTCCCACTCTCAAATGTTGTTTTTYGCCATCATTGTAAGCCTGCCACACACACACTATACGATACATTTATTAAACATAAGAATGAGTGTGAGGTTTTGTCACAACCCGGCTTGTGGGAAGTGACAAAGAGCTCTTATAGGACCAGGGCACAAATAATAAAATAGTAATAATAAATAATTTTGCTMTTTATTTAACCATCTTACATATAAAACCTTATTTGTTCATTGAAAATTGTGAATAACTCACCACAGGTTAATGAGAAGGGTGTACTTGAAAGGATGCACATAACTCTGCAATGTTGGGTTGTATTGGAGAGAGTCTTAGTATAAATAATTTTCCACACACAGTCTGTGCCTGTATTTAGTTTTCATGCTAGTGAAGGCTGAGAATCCACTCTGACATAGGTACGTGGTTGCAAAGGGCATCAGTGTCTTAATAACAGCGCGATTTGCCAAGGCAGGATACTATGAGTGCAGCCCAATCCAGAAATCTGGCAGTGGCTTCTGATTAAATTACATTTTCACAGAACTGCYTGTTGCAATTTCGATGAGGCTCTCTTGTTCAGATAACGGTAAGTGGACTGGAGGCAGGGCATGAAAGGGATAACGAATTCAGTTGTTTGTGTCATCCTTTTCAGGAATGTACCTGCGTAATTGCGCACCCAACTCACTCAGGTCCTTCGTTATATCACATTTGATATTGTCCGTAAGCTTGAGTTCATTTGCACACAAAAAAATCATACAATGATGGAAAGACCTGTGTGTTGTTAATGCAGACAGAGAAGAGCTCCAACTTCATAAGTGGTTTGCTGAAGAGGATATCTTCCTTAATTGACCCCCCATAAATGTAACRGACATATACCAGGAGCTGTGCCAGGCCCACCTCGTCTGTTGACTCGTCCAGCTGTAACGCATAGAATTCACTGGCTTGTATGCGAAGCAGTAATTGTTTCAAAACATCTCCCGCCATGTCACTGATGCATCGTGAAACAGTGTTGTTTGATGAAGGCATTGTCTGTATAGTTTTTTTGGCCTTTTCCCCCAGCATTGTCCCAGCCATATCCGCGAAGAATGAAGTCCTCCACAATAGTATGGGGCTTGCATGTCCTAGCCCCTCGATAGCTCACCATATAAGACGCTTCTAGMMCCTTCTTATTAATGGTACCTGTTGCTTTTATACATGTCTTACTACTCGAAAGTCGTCTTAATTCTCGCTCCAAAAACTCCTGTGGCTTATTTTTCAAATTGCCATGTTTTGTTTCTAAATGTCTGCTCAAGAGTGAAGGTTTCATTGAGTTTTGAGATAGTACTTTTGCACATATAACACACTGTGGCTGAGGAAAGGCGCTACTCCCAATATAAGTGAACCCCAAATCAATGTAGTTCTCTTCATATTTGAGCCTCTTCGATGGTCCAACGTCCCTGTCTGTTGTTCGGTGCTTTCCCGGGTAAAGGGGCATTAGCTCTTCGCTACGTCAGATTCACAACTGTCAGTGTCCATGCTAGCTGGGCTAATAACAAATGTAGAATTACTGATGCTAGCATTGGATGTGCTCGTGGAAGCAGAACAACTTGTGTCGTCGACAGGTGCARGTGTAGTACTGCTGGTAGTAGTACTACCAGTAGAGCTGGTATGTGTCTCTACCTTACTTTTTTTAACCATTTATCAATTTTCGAGCAAACGGAATGAGCAGCAGCTACGTTTGGCTACATACGGACCGTTAATGGAACTCATTAATGTGATTGGATGTTAATTATTTGACTCAGCTACCTGTATTTGACATTGTGTTGTTAATTTGCTTAACACTATATGGTTTAATTTTATTTTTGGCAGTAAAACTAGGCTACTCAGGCGAGAAAAAAACCTCACCCAAATGTATAGCCCTGTTGGAAAATATAAATGGACTGTTTGAAATTTGTTTAGGTTAAAAAAAAAAGTGAATCATATTTTATTTGGCGTACCCCAGTTTGGGAATACCTGTCGTAGAGCACCCTGGATTTTCCCCTCGGTCATTCAAAATTGTCGCATTAAAAACAGCATGCAGTCTTGAAGTCTCTTTAGCCAGAGCGAGACGTTCTCTTAGAACCTTATTCTCCTCTAGTAGCTCAATGATCCTCTCCTTTGAGGCACAGAGCTGTTTGCATTTATCAAAAGTATATACAGTGCATTCGGAAAGTATTCAGACCCCTTGACTTTTTCCATAATTTGTTACATTACAGCCTTATTCTAAAATTGATTAAATWGTTTTTTTCTCTCATCCATCTACACACAATACCACACTCCTTCATTGTCTTGGCTGTGTGCTTACGGTTATTGTCCTGTTGGAAGATGAACCTTCGCCCCAGTCTGAGGTCCTGATCGCTCTGGAGCAGGATTTCATCAAGGATCTCTCTATACTTTGCTCCGTTCATCTTTCCCTTGATCCTGACTAGTCTCCCAGTCCCTGCCACTGAAAAACATCCCCACAGCATGATGCTGCCACCACCATGCTTCACTGTAGGGATGGTGCCAGGTTTCCTCCAGGCGTGACGCTTGGCATTCAGGACAAAGAGTTCAATCTTGGTTTCATCAGACCAGAAAATCTTGTTACTCATGGTCTGAGTGTCCTTTAGGTGCCTTTTGGCAAACTTCAAGCGGGCTGTCGTGGCCTTTTACTGAGGGGTTTCTTCGGTCTGACCACTCTACCATAAAGGCCTGATTAGTGGAGTGCTGCAGAGATGGTTGTCCTTCTGGAAGGTTCTCCCATCTCCACAGAGGAACTCTGGAGCTCTGTCAGAGTGACCATTGGGTTCTTAGTTACCTCTCTGAGCAAGGCCTTTCTCCCCCGATTGCTCAGTTTGGCCGGGCAGCAAGCTCTAGGAAGAGTCTTGTTCTCGCGGACTTTCAATGCTGCAGAAATATTTTGGTACCCTTCCCCAGATCTGTGCCTCGACACAATCCTGTCTCGGAGCTCCACGGACAATTCCTTCRACCTCCTGGCTTGGTTTTTTCTCTGACATGCACTGTCAATTGTGGGACCGGTGTTTCCCTTTCCAAATAATGTCCAATCAATTGAATTTACCACAGATGGACTCCAATCAAGTTATAGAAACATCTCAAGGATGATCAATGGAAACCGGATGCACCTGAGCTCAATTTCAAATCTCATAGCAAAGGGTCCGAATACTTATTTCTGTTTTGTATTTTTATACATTTGCAAAAAWTTCTAAAAACCTGTTTTCGCTTTGTCATTATGGGGTATTGTGTGTAGATTGATGATTTTTTATTTATTTAATCCATTTGCTGTCTCTGCCTGGCCGGCTCCCCTCTCTCCACAGGGATTCTCTGCCTCTCACCATATTATGGGGGCTGAGTCACTGGCTTACTAGTGCTCTTCCTTGCTGTCCCTAGGAGGGGTGCCTCATGTCGTGCCAGGCTTTTTTCGCTATACTCGACTTGAGTAGGTTGAGTCATTGACATGATCATACTTTTGCGCCCCCTCGGGCTCATGCAGTGGAGGATATCTTCATGGGCTATAATCAGCCTTGTCTCAGGGTAGTAAGTTGGTGTTCTGTTGATATCCCACTAGTGCTGTGGGGGCTGTGGACCCACTGGAATTGTGATACAGTGAATTATAAGTGAAATAATCTGTTTGTAAACAATTGTTGGAAAAATGACTTGTGTYACGCACAAAGTAGATGTCCTAACCGACTTGCCAAAACTGTAGTTTGTTAACAAGAATTTTGTGGAGTGGTTGAAAAACGAGTTTTAATGACTTCAACCTAAGTGTATGTAAACTTCTGACTTCAACTGTATATTTTWAAAAATGCCGTGGAAGCCCAGGYCTGATGACGCCACTGTGCACACACCCAAACATATACGCACGCACACTTCCTCTCCTCTCTRACTCTCCAATCATTTCTCATCCTTTATTGTCTCTGTCTTCAGGGGGAGTGTCGTAACTTCATCAAGGTGTTATTGAGCCAACATGGAGAACTGTTTGTGTGTGGAACTAACGCCTTCAACCCTCTATGTGCCAACTACACTGTGAGTATCTGTCTATTCAATTCAATTTATTGAAGCTTTATTGGCCTGTGTGTGCGTGTTCATACAGTACATATGTACAATTGTGTGTGTTGCAGAGGGACACTCTGGAGATGGTAGGAGAGACGGTCAGTGGGATGGCTCGATGCCCTTATGATCCCAGACACGCTAACGTGGCTCTTTTTGCAGGTACAGTTTCTCTCTTTCTTTTTTACTTTCACTCTCTTTCAATATATTGGAAAGTGATGACGTTGCACTTTTCACAGGGTCTGTAAATGTCCAGGGGAAATCATTCAGATGACGAATCAGCTTCGAGACTAGAGCTGTGCGAAGGGACTTGACTAACCTTGTGTTCATGATTAATACAGTGCATGTTTTCGTTGTTCTCTCTCTCTCTCTGTCTTTCTGTCTCTATCTCTCTCAGAGGGCAGTCTCTTCACTGGTACTGTAACAGACTTCCTGGCGATTGATGCTGTGATCTATCGTAGCCTAGGCGACAGCCCTGCTCTCCGCACCGTCAAACACGACTCCAAGTGGTTCAGAGGTACACTGAAATGACGTACTTGCATGTGAGTGAACGGGTCAAACACATCTCCGCTGGTGAAGAACGACATTTCCTTAGATCACATAAACACTGCGGGATAACCCAAACACTCTAAAGTGGTCCCCATTCCTACCTAAATCCTTGTATCCTAAGAGTGGATAGATAAAAGCGATAGGCTAGCTTAGTGCCTGGTTAGATTTATTGCTTTCATCCAGTCCTGTCAAATCAGAGAGGACCAGACCAACAGATCAAGGACATGAAATCCCCATCAGACTAAAACAGAGCGTGGTGCCCTGGAGGTCACAGAGATGAGTAAATAACTGCTCTGTGCTTGTCACTGATGATAAATTAAACAGGACATGAATTATTAATGGCTGACCCCACTGAAGTGCCATGTGTTGTTACAGAGGTGTCAGATTAGGTATCGGCAATAAATATAGAGCTGTGCGTGGTGGATGGGGATGTTTGCGTGCATGTAATGGCGGGGGGGGTGTATGCGTGCATGTAATGGCGG